>NW_019944668.1:58011-95062 GCF_002910315.2 Salvelinus sp. IW2-2015
ACACTACATTCGTTACTCTAGTCCCTGTGTAGTAACACTCTAATCACACTACATTAGTTTACTCTAGTCCCTGTTGTTTTTTTTTTTATCGTACACTCTAATCACACTACATTAACGTTACTCTAGTCCTGCTGGTAGTAACAGCCTCTAATCACACTACAATTAACGTTACTCTAGTCCCTTTGTAGTAACATCTAATCACACTTACATTACGTTACTCTATCCCGCTGTAGTAAACACTCTAATCAACTACCATTACGTACTCTTAGTCCCTGTGTAGTAACACTCTAATCACACTACAATTACGTTACTCTAGTCCCTTGTAGTAACACTCTAATCACACTGACATTAACGTTACCTCTAGTGCCCTGTGTAGTAACACTCTAAATCACACTACATTACGTTACTCTGAGTCCCGCTGTTAAACACCTAAATCACACTACATTCGTTACTTAGTCCCTGTGTTAGTCAACACTCTAATCACACTACATACGGTTACTCTAGTCGCCTGTGGTAGTAACACTCTAATCACACTTACATTACGTTACTCTAGTCCCTGGTGTAGTAAACACTCTAATCACACTACATACTTACTCTAGTCCTGTGTAGTAACACTCTAATCACACACATTACGTTACTCTTAGTCCCTGTGTAGTAACACTCTAATCACACTACATTACGTTACTCTAGTCCCCTGTGTAGAACACTCTAATCTCATTTGTAACAACTTGTATTAAGGAGTTCTAAGGTACATGGGCCTGTGGTTCTGATGGTCTGATGCTGTTGTATTGGTCAGGGGCATTCTGCTTCTCTTAACTTGCGTCGCGGCTGCTGTAGGGGACATGTTCTATTCTCTGATTGGTTTTGTGCTGTTCTTAGAGGTGCTATAGGCAGGTCTGATTGGCGTGTTGCTTTCTAGGGGAGTTCAGCGTGCCAGTACGGGGTTCTACTGTAAGCTGTGTGGCCTGCTTCACACCAGCGGGAGACAGCCAAGATCTCTCACTGTCGCAGTACTGTCCACTACAGGAACCGTCAGGTACAGCAACACATTACTATTAACATAGTCATTCTATTAGACATGGTATGAGGAAAAGGGGAGGAGGAGGAGAGGAGAAGAAGAAGAGAAAGAAGGAGGCGGGATGAACGAATGATGATCATGAGTGATGACGATTTTGATAGCAGGAAACACTAACCCTTCTCCATCGTTTACTACACTACCCCTTAGCAAAGAGTCATGAACATATGTGTGACATGTACAGTTATTACGGGGAACGCTGAAGCTTATCACTCAGTGACAGTCATTTGAGAACCAAAGTTCAGAAAAATGTCTTGTAGAGTTGAGTTACAGTGTGGCACATGATTACCCAACCACTGGGACAGCAGCACCGGAGATACAGAGATCAGTCACTCACTACTCTATCACACACACACACACACCACACACACACACACACACACACCACACACACACACACGACACACACACACACACCACACACACACCACCACACACCACACACACACACACACACACAACACACACACCACACAACACACACACACACACACACGTCAAAAAAACTGGCAGAACATCCAAAGCTTTTTGTCCCTTCTCCCACCCGTGGCGTGGTAGAGGGGGGGTGTCAGAAAAGGAGACTTGATGAAGTGAGTAGATAGAGGTGTTAGTGTGGCGCCCATTGGGAGTCTATCCATTACTTTACCTCCTAAAGGCTCCCTTCCAATGGGCCCCAGCCTGCTCTAGTCCGTCCTGGGACCTACTTTGTATACAGGCCCCAAAAACCCATGGTAGAATAACTGGCGATAGAAAGTCCTACATTTTAGGACCCATTGTTGCTCTTCAAGTAAATTAATAACGATTCTGAGGCTTCATTCCCAGATAGGCTCTTGCGTTCAGCAGGCCAGGGTATTTCGGTGCAGCTGTGAACAAGGAGTGGAAGGGGCAGCCCATTGACTACAGGGAGAGGCCCCCTCACAGTGTTGAGTACTGGGAGTTGTATTAGGTTACCTATTAGTGCCCAATGCCCATCCAGGCACAGCCGACACACACACACACACTCGCACGCCAAACACCCCCACACACGCAAAACCCCACCACACACAGCAAAACACCCCCCCACAGCACGTCAAACACCCCACCACACACGCAAACACCCCCCACACACGCAAACACCCCACACACACGCAAACACCCCACCACACACGCACAAAACACTCCACACACACAACAAACACCCCCCACAACAACACAAACCACCCCCACAAACAATGCAAAAGCCTGCACAGCGGAAGCAGGCAGAAGGGGAAAAGATTCTTCACATTTGATGGATTACATTGCGAGGGTTAAAAAACCTCAAGAAACAAAAGCTCGCTGTCTGTCAAAAGCTGAGGGGTTTTGTGTGTCTGATTCGTGTGCTGTGGGGGCTCCCTGCTGCTACCGCTTAGCCGAGACGCGGCTGGTGATGATGCGTTTTGGCCTTTAAATGGACTGGGGAAATACAGTGAATTGTAGGAAACTAGACGGTTAATGTCTTTCAGGAAGCACCTTTCTCTCTCAGAACATTCCACTCTCTGAGGTCTCCTTCCTTCACTATTGTGTCAAACAGCGGTAGCTCTGGCCTGAGGGAGTATTCGATGGCGCGAAAGCATAGAAACTCCAATAGAGATAAATCAGGTCTCCTTATTTTAAAATTCACAGGAAGTCGGATGGATGTTAGTAGCGTATCATGTGGTAAGCGAATAACGGTGAAACGTGGATAGCCGTGTTACTAGGCTAAAGTATTTGAAGGCAGTGAATATCCCACTTAACAGGGGACTCTCAACTATGTACACAAAGAGCTAACTTTTATATTTGTGCCCCTCTTCAACAGAATACCTGTCTCAGCTGGCAGAGGGAGAGTCTGACTTGGTGCACTAACTGACCCCCTCAGCATACAAGTACCTCTGACCTATACTAGTCATCGGTAACTGTCCAAGTTGATAAGCGGGACCAGTGTTGCGTGTGTGCTACAGACTGAGGTGATCTGAGTTTGCCAAGGACTACTCAACAAAGGAGACATGAATAAATGACATATCGAATGGAAGTCACGGTAAATGCACTGACCCGGAGAGAAGAGCTATTCTCTGAGAATGTGCTGGACTAAAAACTCATTGCTAAAAATCAAATCAAACCAAATGTTATTGGTCACATGCCGCCATAACAACAGGTGTAGACTTTACCGTGAAATGCATTATTACGAGGCCCATTCCCAACCATGCAGAGTTAAAAAGAAAGAAAAATCTTTGCTAAAAGAAAATTAGAACACCAACAAAATAACAATATCGAGGCTATATATACAATATAGCAATATGTTGAGTTTTGTACATAGCATAAAAAATACTGTAGTTTAAAATGGTTCCAGTGTTAATGTACTACATGTGTGAAAATGAAAAACCGGTCACCAAAATTGTGTTAAAAAGATATTTATCTATCTTTCACCCTTTGATTTATTGCAGTAGACAATAAATGTGTTGTTTTTCAGGCAGGAAAACACAGAACCTTTTTCTAGAAATGATTGTAGAAGTCAGATTCTGTGATATAGTGAACTGAAACTCATCCATATTAATATTTGTCCTGTTCTGGTTACAATGTCGTTCTATGTAGCTGTCTCCAATAGTACTACAATCATTTATTTAACTTTTAATTTGAGTCTGTAAAGTGTTAGGGATATTACATCATGTGTTTTTAGATGCAAAGTGCCTTAGAACATATCTGCCATTGGTAGATGTTAGAAGTAATCTCAGGTTGTTTAATTTGGATGTTGAATTTTGAATGTATATTCATTACAAGTGTTTTTGTGTATAACTGGAGATATGAAGGCCTACACTTGTTATACCTACTGTGTTCTGTTCATTGAGACAAAATGGAATACGGTTCCCGACAGACATGGACAAAGACATATCACTCTGAAAGATATGTAACTTTCAAAATACACAAATCATCCCTGTACGAGGCATTTTGCATCCATTTTGAAAGTTACATATCTTGAAACTTAAGTGCTGTAAATGCTTTAGTCCCAAAATTCTGACAAGCAGAACATTTTGGGATATATCAACAATCGACTAATGAAACAAATACCTAAGATATTTTTTGTGTGAATGGAATTTCCTTTAAATTGGAGATACAGTTTGTCAAAGTATCGCTACGTTTTCTTTCAGGTTTTTCTTCTTTTGTGTTTTGTCCCGTAATTGATTTAATTTTAAAAATACTTTGACAACTTTGTGAATTGTAAAGTTTGTCACAATCAGGTTCCAATATTTTGCAAATGTCTAAAATAATTATACAGTGCCTTTAACTGTAGAGAAACTTGAAACTGGACCATGTGTGTTATTTTAAGAGTAAATTAAGTGTTAAGAGTTAAATTAAGTGTATTTTAAGTCAGTATAAATATTGTCGAGGCAGGGTTTGAAACTTGCTCTCTCTCTCTGTTTCTAACATTGTGAATGTTGCTCCAAGTTTTAAAGATGTGTGTTAAGATTTTGTTGAACTTTTCTTATGGTATTTCTGATGCAATCATTTGAATAAAAATGTTAAGAGAGAAAAGCTGTTTGTGTATCAGTGGCGGAGCGGAGGCTGAGGGAGACGGCTCATAATAATGGCTGAACGGCACAAATGGAATGACATCAAACACATGGAAAACATGCGTTTGATGTATTTCATGCCATCCACCTATTCCACCCAGCCATTACCACGAGCCACGTCCTCCCCAATTAAGGTGCCACCAACCTCCTGTGGTGTGTGTGTTACCAATTTAGCAATTTTCTATTTCTCACATTGAATAATGGGATGCAAAAAAAGAGTTTAGTTTAGACAATTTTGGAAAGCCAAACACAGTAAAAGACTACGTGCAAATAAAATCCTTGAGATGAGAAAAACTGGTACTTTCATGTGCATGGGCATTGTGAAGTTCTACTGTTTGAGGGAGCGCCCCCAGATGTTAAGGTAGGATATTACACTTGTCAGACAAAACAATTCTACAATGATTATTCCTTTTGATAGCACAGACTTTGTCAAGTCAACTTGCACTCTTGGACTGATCATTGACATTACACATTACAGTCAAATAAGAAAAACATTATACAATAAACTATCTATCTTTGACAGTTTCCCAGTAACAACTTGTTATGTATAATGGATTGGACTTTCTCATTTACAGAACACAATGCTATACGTTTTGAAATGGGAAAAGTAGTCTAGTAGAGATTAGGGAAATCGTGTATTACTTAAAATATCTACAGTACCAGTCAAAAGTTTGGACACACCTACTCATTCAAAGGTTTTTTTCTTTATTTTACTATTTTCTAATAATAGTGAAGACATCAAAACTATGGCATAACACCATATGGAATCATGTAACGAAAAAAGTGTTCTTCAAAGTAGCCACCCTTTGCCCTTGATGACAGCCTTGCACACTCTTGGCATTCTCTCAACCATTCAATTAACAGGTGTGCCTTGTTAAAAGTTAATTTGTGGAATTTCCTTCCTTCTTAATGCGCTTGAGACAATCAGTTGTGTTGTGACAAGGTAGGGTGGTATAACAGAAGATAGCCCTATTTTGGTAAAAGACTAAGTCCATATTATGGCAAGAACAGCTCAAATAAGCAAAGAGAAACGAAAGTCCATCATTACTTTAAGACATGAAGGTCAGTCAATGCAAAACATTTCAAGAACTTTGAAAGTTTCTTCAAGTGCAGTCGCCAAAACCATCAAGCGCTATGATGAACTGGCCTCTCATGAGGACTGCCACAGGAAAGGAAGACCCAGAGTTACCTCTGCTGCAGAGGATAAGGTTCATTTAGAGTTACCAGCCTCAGAAATTGCAGCCCAAATAAAATGCTTCACAGAGTTCAATTAACAGACACATCTCAACATCAACTGTTCAGAGGAGACCTGCCGTGAATCAGGCCTTCATGGTCGAATTGCTGCAAAAGAAACGACTACTAAAGGAACCAAATAATAAGACGAGACTTGCTTGGACCAAAGAAACACAAGCAAATTTGAGTCCAAATTGATATTTTTGTTTCCAACCTTTTGGTTAAATACTTACCTAGTTAAACACTTGTCTACTTAAGTAAAGGTTAAATTTAAAATAAATTTAAAAAAGATGCAGAGTAGGTGAACGGATGATTTCTGCATGTGTGGTTCCCACGTGAAGCATGGGGAGGAGGGTGATTGTGTGGGGTGCTTTGCTGTGACACCGTCAGTGATTTATTTAGAATTCATGCCACACTAACCAGCATGGCTACCACAGCATTCTTGCAACAATACAAACATTCCCATCTGGTTGCACTTAGTGGGATTATAATTTGTTTTTCAACAGGAGAATTATCCAACACACCTCCAGGCTGTGTGTAAGGGGCTATGTTGAGCAGAGGAGCGTGATGAGTGCTGCATTAGATGACCTGGCCTCCACAAATCACCCGACCTCAACCCAATTGAGATGTTTGGATGAGTGGCCGCAAGTGAAGGACAAGCTGCCAACAAGTGCTCAGCATATGTAGGAACTCCTTCAAGACTGTTGGAAAAGCATTCAAGGTGAAGCTGGTTGAGAGAATGCCAAGAGTGTGCAAAGCTGTCATAAAGGCAAAGGTGGCTACTTTGAAGAAAACTCAAATATTTTTTGATTTGTTTAAAGCTTTTTGGTACTACATGGTTCCATATGTGTATTTCATAGTTTTGGAGTCTTCTATTATTCTACAAAGTAGAAAATAGGAAAAATAAAGAAAAACTCTGGAATGAGTAGGTGTGTCCACAACTTGAGACTGGTACTGTATGTTCTTCACCCTGGGCAAAATGGGCCTGGAAGCTCACTGTAACCCCGGGGTTAGCGAGGAAGAAGTCAGGCGCAGGAAGCAGAGAGTTCAGGGTAGCGCTACTTTTTAATGCACCACAACGGTGAACAGACGCCAACCCAAACAAATGCCCCAAACACGGGGAACTTTAAACAGTCCAGCAAAACTACAAACACACGGACCACCGTGACCTACAGCCGTGTACACTGAAATAATCCCACACAACAGCAGGCGGGCCGGCTGGAAAATAAAGCCCAACCAATTAGCCTAACTAAACACAGGTGCAACTAATAAACAGAAAAGGAGGGAAAAGGAATCAGTGGCAACTAGTAGGCCGGTGACGACGACCGCCGAGTGCCACCCGAACAGGAAGGAGCTACCTTCGGTAGGAGTCGTGACACTCACACGGATATTGGTATCCACACACAGTACCTACTTCACCCAATATATTTCAACTCAATACTTCTTTATCCCCCAATATATATTTTTTTACATCATGTGCTGTATTTAAGCTTCAAAATGCTAAGTTTTATCTCGGCCTCTTGGCGAAATGTGTAGAATTGCAGGATAATTCAGTCGTGCTAGAATCTTTGACTAAACCCCAACAATGTTATCATATTACCCCATGCAGCCTCTCTACACTGGCTTCGTGTTAAGGCTAGGGCTGATTTCAAGGTTTTTACTGCTAAACCTACAAAGCATTACATGGCTTGCTTCTCACCTATCTTTCCATTCGTCCTGCCGTACATACCTACCGTACGCTACGGTCACAAGACGCAGGCCTCCTTATGTTCCTAAATTTCTAAGCAAACAGCTGGAGGCAGGGCTTTCTGCTATTGGAGCTCCATTTTTATGGAATGGTCGTTCTACCATCCATGGTGAGAGACGTAGGGCTCGGTCTCGACCTTTAAGTCTTTATTGAAGACTCATCTCTTCAGAGTCCTATGATTGAGTGTAGTCTGGCCCAGGGGTGTGAAGGTGAACGGAAAGGCACTGGAGGACGAACCGCCCCTTGCTGTCTCTGCCTGGCCGGTTCTACTCTCTCCACTGGGATTCTCTGCCTCTTAACCCTATTACGGGGCTGAGTCACTGGCTTACTGGGCTCTTCCATGCCGTCCCTAGGAAGGGTGCTGCACTTGAGTGGTTGAGTCACTGACGTGATCTCCGTCCGGGTTGGCGCCACCCTCGGGTTCGTGCCGTGGGGGAATCTTCGTGGGCTATACTCAACCTTGTCTCAGGATGTTAAGTTGGTGGTTGAAGTTATCCCTCTAGTGGTGTGGAGGCTGTGCTTTGGAAAGTGGGTGGGGTTATATCCTGCCTGGTTGCCCTGTCCGGGAGTATAGTCAGACGGGCCACAGTGTCTCCCGACCCCTCCTGTAATCACCTCCAAGTAATTATGCTGCAATAGTTTATGTGTCGGGGCTAGGGTCAGTCTGTTATTTCTGGAAGTATTTCTCCTGTCTTATCCTGTGTGAATTTAAAGTATGCTCCCTCTTAATTCTCTTCTCTCTCTCTCTTTCTCTTCTCCTTCTTTCTCTTTCTCTCTGAGGACATGAGCCCTAGCAACATGCCTCAGGACTACCTGGCCTGATGACCCTCCCTGTCACCCAGTCCACCTGGTCGTCGTACTGCTCCCAGTTTCAACTGTTCTGCCTGCTATGGATCCCTGACCTGTTCACTGGATGTGCTACCTTGTCCTGGACCTGCTGATTTCGACTCTCTCTTTCTACCGCCACCTGCTGTCTTAACTCTGAATGACCCCCTATGAAAAGCCAACTGACATTTACTCCTGAGTTGCTACCTGTTGCACCGTGTACAACCACTGTTTATTATTATTTGACCATGCAGGTCATCTATGAATGTTTGAACATCTTGGCCATGTACTGTTATAATCTCCACCCGCACAGCCAGAAGAGTAACTGGCCACCCCTCAGAGCCTGGTCCTCTCTAGGTTTCTTCCTAGGTTCCTGCCTTTCTAGGGAGTTTTTCCTAGCCACCATGCTTCTACATCGCATTGCTTGCTGTTTGGAGTTTTAGGCTGGGTTCTGTATAGCATTTGTGACATCGGCTGATGTAAAAAGGGCTTTATAAATACATTTGATTGATATTAGCTTTAAAGCTGCAACAACAAAAACATCTCTCTGCCCCATAACAGAATGTGCAGAATTGCAGGAAATTTGCTTGAAAACTGCTAAATGATGACAAGGTATGGGTCTTTAAAATGTTCCTTCCCAGGGCCGAGATTTGTTCATCCGGCCATGCACTGCCAGTCATAGTACTCCGTTGTATGCTATTTTATTTGTGTTCTGATTATAGGGGTCCCTGATGAATTTTATATCACAAAAGGGGTCCCAGCATCCAAAAAGTTGAGAACCCTTGGCCTTACACTATAGTGAACAAAATGTTCTAGCTATTTTAGGGTCTAACATTTTCCACGAATTTATGCTTATTTTGTTGGGTTTCAAATACAACAATGAAAGTTATTTGACCTTTTCTCCACGATAGGGGGCAGCACTACATCATTAGGAAGTCGACCCTACAGAAAATACGAGAAGCCAGSTCTCATCCGGGATTTTGATTGGTGCCCTCTGTACAACACGTTTGCAAGGTCAGCCAATCGGATATCTCAAACACAATTATATGCCAAGTGTTGCTGGGTGTACAACATAAAAACAACAGKATTTAAAACCACATCAACGGCAGACACGGTCAGTGATTTTCCTTTGGACACGCAAGAGGTAGACAGCTAATGTATGACATTATGGAGCAGCTCTTCTAAGTCGACGATAAATGATTTTACCTACTGTAATATAGCTGGCTTTGTTGTTGTCGTGCATTTTCCCGTCGCTTGGGCTGCCAAGTGACAACAACCGAGGCAGCCTTCAACTTTGTGATAACTGTAAAGCTAATGACAATATACAAATTATCCCTGAAATATGAATTGTATATAGAGTGCATCAACTTTAAGCTGTATTTAACGCTTGTTGTTTCATTGCTAACCATTTTTACCGTGTAATATCTCGTCATTGATTTCTGCACAACGATGCGGGCATTGTTTTGCCTGCGTAGTGGTGCGTCGTCGCAGCAGGAGCTTGCGATTGACTGACAAAAGTGATTTGCTGTGCTGCTGTCCAAAAACATTTTGTTGACAGATTTGTATTTAGTCTGTAGTTTATCAATGCATGAATTAGGTCAGGCGAGGGGGGGTGCCAATGATGTGCCAATGAAATGAATACACATCAACATGAATTGAAACGTTATTTTATCATTTTAGGTGTCTGCATAATTTTTGTTTTATTCGCACGCATTTCCGCTGCTCCAAA
Source organism: Salvelinus sp. IW2-2015 (assembly GCF_002910315.2). NCBI lineage: Eukaryota > Metazoa > Chordata > Actinopteri > Salmoniformes > Salmonidae > Salvelinus > Salvelinus sp. IW2-2015. Next base: position 68,184 of record NW_019944668.1, read on the forward strand.
TCTCCTTTTTTAAACAATGGCAACTGACTGCGAGGCATGGCTGAACGCTAACCCCCTTGGTAAGTTATCTTTACCAGTCTAGTCTGTCTGGACTTTTGATGCGGAAGTAGCTCAGTGATTACTGGTGATTCTAGCTTGCTTTTCTGTAACCACTGATCATGTTTGTATTCTGCTGGCCTTACATTTTATATGTCGAGAATAACAGTTTTAAAGTGATAATGCATTATAATATAACACACTGCATTATATTTATAAACACACTATGTTTATAAGACAATTATGCATTGTGAAAATCAAATGACCATAGTTACCCATAACCTTCTCATTAAATATAACATCGCAAATAGTGTTTCTGGTCAATCAGTCAAACTGCCTTCTTACCTTGTCTTTCACCACCTCTTTCACCCCCCGCCAACAGACGCAGACGATCTGAGATGACTCTTTCCTATCGGGCGAAGAGGAGAACGGCATTATCACCAAAAACGTCAAGAACGAAATAAATGGCAACTGGATTTCGGCACCTAACAGTATCCACGAGGCCCGTCTCAAAGCCCCAAGCGAAGAGGAGGCTGAGGAAGACTTCTTCTAGAGACTCTGGGAGAGGGACTCGTTTAGCGATAATGGGACCCCTCCCGGGTACTAATGGCACCGTACCCCCACCGCCCCAAGAGCAAACTGCTGGACAGGAAGTCTCGGGCAGGGAAGGGAAGAGGACTTCCAAAGAAAGGTATGGGGAGTTATGTAGATGTTAAAAACATATCATGTTAAATGGAAGGGAGAGGACTATCAGAGAAAGGAATGGGGAGTGACTATTTATGTGGTTATGTAATGAAGTGTTGTTAACAGGCCTACTGTGATCACGTGAAGTCACGGCTAGGGAAGGTAAGGCCATTGAAGCCTACCAAAGACCAGTAATGGGATGTTAACATTTCTAGAATAATGTAATACCTAACAGGTTTAATACTGTTGCTGCATTACTTGATAAGCAACAAGCCCATCATTGCCTACAGAGTTACAATTTTTGTGTTCCAAGTCTTGCGTGACCAGAGATCACACCATATTCTTGTTGGCTGGAATCAAGGCTACACATGATCTAGTCCCCAAGAGATCTGTCCCTGCCCCTGCCTCGCCAATGCCAGCCCAGTAGTAAACCAATTAGCATGTTAAAAAAAAGTCATGGTGAGGCTGATCTGATCCCACTCACTTATATTAAACACAACTCTTATCTCCTTTTGGCATCCATCCGCTGAAGGCTTTCCCCCCCTAGAAGTTTCCACTAGACCTATGACCTTGAAGGTGACTGACTTTGTAGATGATTTGTGGTGATGTGTGATCCTTCCTGGAGTCAAAAAGAAAGAAAAATAAGATTTAATCTATTGCTTATATAGAGGCTCCATAATTCAGCACATTATAATATCTGGTCTAAGAGATTTGGATAACTGAAACAAGATTGAGCATTTGTCCAAAGACATGCAAACTAGGCAATAAATTACCTAGATAGCAAGAGCATGGTGGTTTTTGTAGATAACATCATCTCACCTTCCCATGTTGGCCAACCTCTCCAACTAGCCTGGCTTGTTTACCAATAACATGAGTGACTCCTTTAAGTCTTATAGTTGCCTGCATATTAATCTTCAAGTGATAAGCTATTTACTTTGTAATCACCTTGTACATGCATGACGCTTCACCGGTTATGTATAACTGGAGCGGAAGCTGCTTCTCAGCAGAGTCAAAGTACGTGTTCCAAATGGGTACCCTATTCTATATATAGTGCACTACTTTTAGCCAGATCCCTGTGGCCTGGGGCCTGGTCAAAAGTTGTGCACTACATAGGGAATAGGGTGTCATTTGGGATGTAGTCAGAGTAGCTTGCCATACCCCCAGCTGTTTTACCTCTGGTTCCATATTGACAGTGACTTTCAGAGTAAGAGTGCTGATAAAGGATCAGTTTAGCCTTTTTAGATCTTAATGAATATGATTATGTGGAAAGGTGGTAATCTGATCCTAGATCAGTACTCATGTTCTGAGACACCTTTTGAACTAGTTAGTTCGGTTCTTATCTGATAAAATGAAACCGCATTATCTTTCTTGGCCTTTGATGTCAGTCCCATTGCCAAAATAACATCTTGCAGCACAGTACAGTTAGTTATTTTCTGATAGAAAGGAACCATCTTGGCACAGATGTATTTCAGTTATGTAACCAAAGAACTGTGCCATGATGTCAATGTAAATGCCTGGGCTTCTGTCCCAAATGGCAACCTATTCACTATAGTAAAGGGAATAGGGTGCCATTTGGAACACAGTCTAGGTCCCGCTGTGGTTTAGGGGCTACTGTTAAAGTGGTGTAAGGTTTTGGAAGCGTCACAAACTATTCTATGGGTGGAATCTCTCAGGGCAACAAGGGTAATAGGTACATGATGTTCTAGAATCAGCCATGGCACAAACAACATTCTAAAGGGGCAGAGCTATATACAGGAGGAATGGAACACACACACACACACTGGGTGGGACTTATAGCAGGGTGGGGTGTTTAAAACATGTAGGCTTATGTGGTTTATGTCACCAGTTGAGCCTTTAAAGTGCTATACTGTCTGACAACACACACTATATAGGAAGTGTCATATAGAGGAAGTAAGGGGGTATTTTTGTGCTCACCACTTGTTCCTGTCTAGTTATAGGCCCACCATAGTGGTATGGATAAATAAAAGGTCTGTAGGGAATATGATTTATGTATCTGTACCCCTGTATAGTTAGGCCAATTCCTGTTTGTAGTAATGTTTCATATTGGTTTCCGCAATCAGTAGTATCTCTGTCTGCCTGTTGGTATTTTGTGACACTATGACGTCATATTCTGTCTGTCTTTCTGGAGAAAAGCCTTTTGATCGAAGGTGGTTTTCCGTGTTTCACTTCAGTTGTATTGGAGACATCCTGTCTCAAGCACAGAATGCTGCTGTGTGTGCCATGCTGTATATTGTACATGGGGTACTGTTGACCTTTTTTCTTTGTCAGCACAGGTTGTGTGGCGTTCAAATGTAGGCTGCATTGTAATGTCAACCCACTGCAGGTGACCACATCGGCTACTGGTTAGTAGTATGTTTTTGAAAGCTCTGGGGTGATGCAGATCTAGGATCAGCTTGCCATCCCTAAATCCTAACCTTAACCCTAAGTGGGGGAAATGCGAAACTGACCCTAAGACCAATGTCTAGGGATGACTTCACCTTAATCTGGGCAATGCATCAATAGTAGCCCCTTTTTTATAATGCACATTGCTGAAGAAAGGCATTCTGTGGCTATTTTTTACTGAACAAATATATAAACAACGATTTTACTGAGTTACAGTTCATATTAAGGACATCAGTCAATTGAATTAAATCATTAGGCCCTAATGGATTTTACATGACTGGGCAGGGGTGCAGCCATGGGTGGGCCTGGGAGGGCATAGGCACCCTCACTTATATATATATATATACTTTATACTTAAAAAAAAAAAGACTTTATTACAGACAAATACTACTCACGTTTCATCAGCTGTCCGGGTGGCTGGTCTCAGACGATCCTTTAGGTGAAGAAGCCGGATGTTGAGCTCCTGGGCTGGCATAGTTACACATGGTCAGCGGTTGTGAGGCCTGTTGGACGTACTGCCAAATTCTCTAAATGACATTGGAGGCGGTTTATGGAGAGAAATGAACATTTAATTCTCTGGCAAGAGATCTGGTGGACATTTTTGCAGTCAGCTTCCCAATTGCACGCTCCCTCAACCTGAGACGTCTGTGGCATTCTGTGTGACAACTGCAAATTTTAGAATGGCCTTTTATTGTCCCCAGTACAAGGTGCATCTGTGTAATCAGCTTCTTGTTATGCCACAACTGTCAGGTGGATGGATTATATTGGCAAAGGAGAAATGCTCACTAACAGGGATGTAAGCAAATTTGTGCACACAATTTGGGAGAATACGCTTTTGTGCGTATGGAAACATGGGACCAACACTTTGCATGTTGCTTTTTATATTTATGTTCAGTATATGTGGCTATTTCTATGCTTCCTGTTAAGTTTTGTTTTTGCAGTTGAAAATACAAAATTTTTTGGCTATGGAAAAGACACTTCAGTGGTTTAGATGGTACAATGATTCTCTACACTATACTTGCTTGTTTTGTCGCAAACTCTTTTAGCAACCAGAAAGCGGAGCGATTTCTGCATATGCATCTTTAAATCGCACTGCCAGATTATAATGATTTTTTTCGTTTTGCTACAGATTAAAACTATTTTGCACCATGAAACTGTTTCTGTTTTGAAAACATCACAGGCGTTGTCCTTGTTGTTTGTCAGGTGGAGCGGGGGGCAAGGGGTGTGGGCCCACCTGGAGAAGTGTACGACCTGGAGGAGGTCGACGTCAAAGACCCCAACTATGACGAAGCTCAGGTATTGGACCATTTTATATTGGACCTATGACCGTCTGAGTTGGTACAGTATGGTTAGGATCCTGAGTTTTACCTGCCTATGAGAACTCGGGGCCTTAAGTATGCTATACAAGTATTTTGGTATCCAGTCTTGATCGGCTTCATTGCTCTGGTTTCTACAGGAGAACTGTGTGTATGAGACGTGGTTCCTCCGCTGGAGGAGGGGGACTTTGAGAAGACGCTCACTCCATCGTGCAGGAGTACTTTGAACACGGCGACACCAATGAAGTAGCGGTAGGTTAATTTCAACGGTTGAGTTTCTGTAGTGCGAACTAGTGCTTCTAGTGTCCTAAACACTGGTGGACCTGCTTCTGCCTTTTGTCTGACTGTAGACAGCTACGTCCTTCAGAATTAACTCTGTTCTTCTTCTCTGATTTGACCCTATGAGCCCACTCCCTCTTCTTGGCCAATACCTTCTCTCTCTCTCTCTCCCCATGACCGACTCTTTATTCCATCTGACCAAAATCCATCCCCTCTCTCCCCTCTGTAGGAGCTCCTGGGTGAACTCAACCTGGGCTCCATGTCTAGCGGGTGCCCATGCTGGCTGTGAGCCTGGCCTGGAGGCTAAGGCCAGCCACAGAGAGCTGACGTCCAGGCTGTTGACGGACCTGTGTGGCCGCGTGCTGAGCCGTAGAGACGTGGAGAGCTCATTTGACAAGTTACTAAGGGAGCTGCCTGACCTGGTGTTGGACACACCTGGAGCCCCTCAGGTAGTGTGTTTGATATCGCGCCGTCTAAAAATAGAAGTGTTTGGTGTATCTGTGAACATGTCTAATTGACAGTGGAGGCCAATGTGTAGGACCGTGTGCCCTTGTGAATGTTTGCGTGACTTAGCAGGCGCACTGCAGTGTGTATGTGTGGTGTCTTTTATGCTTGTGTTGTGCTTCTGTGTTCTGTTCTGCATGCAAACCAGAGAGTGTATCTCAGAACAGAACGCATATGTTCTGTTTGGAAATTCTATATGCGGGTATAAAATAAGTAAGAGATTTACAGTTACAATAGCCATCTGACCGTTCCTAACGCTACTGTAAAGTCAACAGACGCACGTTCAAACATGGTATTTATTAGGGATCACCATTAGCTGTTGCCAAGCAGCAGCTACTCTTCCTGGGGTCCAAACACATTAAGCACTTATATCACATAATAAACAATACATCATATAACATTATTACACCACTACACATCTACAATACACAATGTATAATGCCACCCCTACAGCAATATTACACCACTACACATCTACAATACACAATGTATAATGCCACCCTACAGCAATATTACACCACTACACATCTACAATACACAATGTATAATACCACCCTACAGCAATATTACAACACTACACATTACAATACACAATGTATAATGCCACCCTACAGCAATATTACACCACTACACATCTACAATACACAATGTATAATGCACCCTACAAGCAATATTACACCACTACACATCTACAATACACAATGTATAATACCACCCTACAGCAATATTACACCACTACACATCTACAATACACAATGTATAATGCCACCCTACAGCAATATGCGTTGTCTGTACCTTTGTCTCTTCACAGTCCCCGCGGTTCCAAAAGGTGATTTTTACCCGTTTAAGAAAAAAGTCTGATTCTACGGCTTGCATCATTACCTGATGTGGAATAGAGTTCCACGTAGTCATGGCTCTATGTAGTACTGTGCGCCTCCCATTGTCTGTTCTGGACTTGGGGATTGTGAAAAGACCTCTGGTGGCATCAAATCTTATTTGTCACATGCGCCGAATACAACAGGTATTTCACCTTTCAGTGAAATGCTTACTTACAAGCCCTTAACCAACAATGCAGTTTACTTAAAAAAGAGAAGTTTTTTACTAAAATATGAGTAACCAATAAAAGTAACAAAAAATTAAAGACCTGTAGTAAAATAACAATAGCGAGGCTATAGACAGGAGGTGCGGGGCACTGGTTAGTCGAGGTATTTTGTACATGTAGTTAGAGTTATTAAAGTGACTGCATAGATAATAATAGAGTAGCAGCAGTGTAAAATGTCTTGTGGGGTATGCTTTAGAGGTTGACCGATAATTGGAGGACCAAGAAAATCTGATGCCGATTTATATTTTTTTCATTTGCAATAATGACAATTACAAACAATACTCAATGAACCCTTTTATTTTAACTTAATATAATAGATAAATTAAATCTATTTAGTCTCAAATAAATAATGAAACATGTTCAATTTGGTTTAAATAATGCAAAGTATTGGAGAAGAAAGTAAGTGCAAATGTGCCATGTTAAAAAGCTAACGTTTAAGTTCCTTGCTCAGAACATGTGAACATATGAAAGCTGGTGGTTCAATATTCCCAGTTAAGAACTTTTAGGTTGTAGTTATTATAGGAATGATGACGCGTGATGTTTCCTCTATACCATTTGTATTTGTATTTCATATACCTTTGACTATTGGATGTTCTAATAGGCACTATAGTATTGCCAGCCTAATCTCAGGAGTTGATGGGCTTGAAGTCATACAGCGCTGTGCATCAAGCATTGCTAAGAGCTGCTGGCAAATGCAGTAAAGTGCTGTTTGAATGAATGCTTATGAGCCTGCTGCTACCTACCACCGCTCAGTCAGACTGCTCTATCAAATCATAGACTTAATTATAATAAACACACAGAAATACGAGCCTTTGGTCATTAATATGGTCAAATCCAGAAACTATCATTTCGACAACAAAACGTTTATTCTTTCAGTGAAATATGGAACTGTTCCGTATTTTATCGAACGGGTGGCAACCCTAAGACTAAATATTGCTGTTAAATTGCACAACCTTCAATGTTATTTCATAATTATGTAAAATTCTGGCAAATGATTTCACAGTTCACAACGAGCCAGGTGGCCCAAACTGCTGCATATACCCTGACTCTGCTTGCACTGAACGCAAGAGAAGTGACACAATTTACCTAGTTAATATTGCCTGCTAACATGAATTTCTTAACTAAATATGCAGGTTTAAAAGAATATACTTCTGTGTATTAATTTTAAGAAAAGCATTGATGGTTAGGTACAATTGTGCTTTTTCCGCGAATGCACTTTTGTTAAATCATCAGCCGTTTGGCAAAGTTGACGTAGGCTGTGATTCGATGATAAATTAACAGGCACCYCATTGATTATATGCAACGCAGGACAAGCTAGTTAACTACACATGGTTGATGATATTACGAAGTTAACTAGTGATTCTGTGAAGATAAGTTTAACGCTAGCTAGCAACTTACCTTGGCTCCTTGCAGCCACAAGGTCCTTTTGACACTGCAGTCGCGTAACAGGTGGTCAGCCTTCCATGCAGTTTCCTAGTGGATTGCAATGTAATCGGGGTCTAAAAAGGCCAATTACCGATTGTTATGAAAACCAGGGCCGATTTCAAGTTAATCGTTCGACCTCTAGTATGCATGGGTGTCCGAGCTGTGTGCTAGTAGTTTAAAGAGACACCTCAGTCCATTCAGCTTGTCAACACTTCTTACAAAAACAAGCAGTAATGAAGTCAATCTCTCCTCCACTTTGAGCCATGAGATTTACATGCATATAATTAATGTTAGCTCTCCGTGTACATTTAAGGGCCAGCCGTGCTGCCCTMTTCTGAGRCAATTGTCATTTTCCTGTCCCTCTTTGTGGCACCTGACCAGAAGACTGAACAGTAGTCAAGGTGTGACAACTAGGGCCTGTGGGACCTGCCTTGTTGATGGTGTTAAGAATGCAGAGCAGCGCTTTATTATGGACAGACTTCTCGCCATCTTACCTACTGTTGTATCAATATGTTTTTACCATAACAGTTAATTCATTACAATATTTGGTGAATGAGTTGTCCCAGATACAATGCTTTTTTTGGTGTCACTACTGTGTGGAATGTATGTTGTTGTACTGTACCCTGTGTGCATAACAGAGCTGGGTTTAAACAGTATTTGAAATGCTTTCAAATACATTTGCTTTAGAGTGCCAGGTGGACATGGTTTCCACTTTGTGTGTTCCACTGCGCCAGGCAAGCTCAATCAAGCCCAGTTGAAGTATTGTCTCAACCAGCTTCACCTGGAATGCTTTTCCAGCAATCTTGAAGGAGTTCCCACATATGCTGAGTGCTTTTTTGCTAACTTCACTCTGCAGTCCACCTCTCCCAAACATCTCAATTTGGTTGAGGTCTGGTGATTGTGGAGGCCAGATCATCTTGATGCAGTGCTCCATCACTCTCCTTCTTGGTCAAATAGCTTACACAGCCTGGAGGTGTGTTTTGGGTCATTGTCCTGTTGAAAAACAAATGATAGTCCCACTAAGCGTTAACCAGATGGGATGGCGTATTACTGCAGAATGCTGTGGTAGCCATGCTGGTTAAGTGTGCATTGAATTCTAAATAAATCAGACCGTCACCAGCAAAGCACCCCCACACCATACACCACCTCCTCCATTCTTCACGGTGGGAACCACACTTGCTGAGATCATCTGTTCACCTACTCTGTCTCAAAAAGACACGGCAGTTGGAACCAAAAAATCTCAAATTTGGACTCATCAGACCCAAGGACAGTTTTCCACGGTCTAATGTGCATTGCTTGTGTTTCTTGGCCCAAGCAAGTATCTTCTTATTGGTGTCCTTTAGTGGTTTCTTTTCAGCAATTTGACCATGAAGGCATAATTCACACAGTCTCCTCTGAATAGTTGATGTGGCTGTTACTGGTAACTCTAATCAACTTATCCTCTGCATCAGAGGTAATTCTGGTTCGTGCTTTCCTGTGGCGGTCCTCTGAGAGCCAGTTTCATCATAGGGCGTTAGTTATTTATTTTTTAACTAGGCAAGCCAGTTAAGAACAAATTCTTATTTACAATGACTGCACTTGAAGAAATGTTAAAAGTTCTTGAACTTTTCTGTATTGGCTGACCTTCATGTCTCAAAGTAATGATGAACTGTTTTGTCTTTGCTTATTTGAGCTGTTCGTTGCCATAATATGGACTTGGTCTTTACCAAATAGGGCTATCTTCTGTATACCATCCCTACCTTGTCACAACACAACTGATTGGTTCAAAAGCATTAAGAAGGAAAGAAATTCCACAAATGAACTTTTAACAAGGCACACCTGTTAATTGAAATGCATTCAGGTGACTACCTCATGAAGCTGGTTGAGAGAATGCCAAGAGTGTGCAAAGTTGTCAAGGCAAAGGGGGCTACTTTGCAGAATCTCAAATATAAAATATATTTTGATTTGTTCACCACTTTTTTTTTTGTTACTACATGATTCCATTGTTTTATTTCATAGTTTTTGATGTCTTCACTATTCTAAAATAGTAAAAATAAAGAAAACCCTTGAAAAAGTGGTGAACAAATCAAAATTATGCAAACCTTTCACTGGTACTGTATATATTTACTGATAGCCAGGGGCACACTCAGACATAATTGACAATTAAGCATTTGTGTTTAGTGATCCTCCAGATCAAGGCAGTAGGGAATGACCATGTGTTCTCTTGATAAATGTGTGAATTGGACCATTTTCCTGTCCTGCTAAGCATTCAAAATGTAACGAGTACTTTTGGGTGTCGGGGAAAATGTAGTACATTATTTTCTTTAGGAATGTAGTGGCGTAAAAGTCGTAAAGTATAAAACTAAAGTAGGCTTTAAAGTATTTTTACTTGTGTAAAGTACCTCACCTGAATAACTGGTTTTACTGTAGATGAGACTGTCTGTGAAAGAAAGCGATGGTGAGTTTCAGCTCTTTTCTTTCTGTCTCCCCGTCCACACAGAGCAGACATGCGATCTCTCGCCTCATTGTCTCATCGGCGCGCCAGGCACAAAATGCTAGCTCAGCGTAGGAGGCTGATAAAAGGGTTATTTATCATCCCTCTCTCACACTTTCCTCTCTCTCTTCTCTCACTTCTGCAAGGCCACCCTCTCTCTGTTCTTCCCCCGACTGTGCAGTCTCTTTCTCTCTCATTCCTCTCTTTTCCAGACTGGTTCTGGTCAGATGAGTTTGGGGCTCTCTTGGTCTGCACAGACACAATGGCTTGTTAGCAAACAGGCTTTGTCCAGATTGTCCTGTCCAGAACAGCAAGGCAGCTCTTTTTCTCAGGCTTTTTTTTTTCTCCCCCGTCACGCTCTCCTCTGACTAATGTCAACAAACACTGCCACTGTCACCTCATCCCAAACAACACAAGTGTTTTTGCATCCATCCAGCCTCTGGTCTCTCCATTCGCCTACTTTGATGCTAAATGTAGGTGATTTGTTGTTTATTTGCCTCTGCAGTAATTCATTATCAAATGAGGTTATAAAATATGTGTATTGCTACTATAATGGTTTATGGCTATCAGTTACGCTACATGTGTTCGTGATGCTAATTTCCAACGGATTACATTGAGCTGCAGTCAAGATATTTCAGGCCCATGGGCATGCTATTATGGCAACAGTTCAGTCTGTCCTCTTTATTTTTGATTTCTCTGTTGGCAGAGCTAAACTTCCTGTTCTGTCGTTTTGGCGTGACCAGAGAAACAGTGTTCGAGACCAGTGTGTGTAACCGTGTCTTTCTTGGTCTTTCAGCTCGTCGGCCATTCATTGCCGGGCTGTCAAAGACAAAGATCTCTCAAGAGCTACTTAGACGGCTACAAAGGGAGATCGACTGTGTCCATGCAAGGTATGTGTTGGGTGTCATTATTAAACACGAAACCCTTCTCACATTTCTAATTGGTATGATCATGGAGCTGCTTGAGGGGGATCTACATATACCCTTATAGCACAAACAGGGTTCTGGGAGCTTCACAGAGATGTACAGTACTCCATCAATGATTCAGTTTAATTCAATACCAGTTTTTCAACTCTACTGCAAAATTGCCCTGACTTTGGGGAAAATTTGTGGAGTTTCAGAAATTGGCTTAGCAGCGGCAAAATGTTCTCTCCGTGCAGAGGGGGGGCCTTTAAAATGTTCTCTCCGATGCAAGGGGGGGCCTTTAAAATGTTTCTTTCCCAGGTCTTGAGACTTAGCATGCACTGCAGCAATCATAGTACTTTTATTTTATTCACCACTCAAAGTTGGAGTTTGTTTTCTTGATATTGAGAGGTCCCTGATGAATTGCTATCAAAGGGGTCTCCCGCCCAAAAGTTTGAGGAACCCCCCCCCCTGGGTGGTTTAATGGTCTTTTAGTGTTTTTTTTCAAGGGAGGGGCTTTTGTAATTTTTGGTGGGGTGTATTCACAGAGACCAATGAGTTGAAAGCTTTTGGGAGGTGTCATACTGGATACAGATAGTTTGGTGGCTTGTCGCTAGGCAGAGTATACGTAATGATAAGTCTATCAGTTCTATGAATGCATTGAGAAACTCTTATATGAAATCTGAATACACCCGACGAGGATGGTTTATGGGATTTGGAATGAGAGGTGTATAAACCGAGGATGGTTATTATGGGAGTTTTGGAATGAAGGGTATAAACCGGGCAAGAAAATAATGCCAATGGGAGGTTAATTCCATGAAAGAGTAGAGATGAATGATTGACTGACTTTATGACAGAGAGTGTTCCACGCTGACTGGTCGCCGTGTGTTTCCATATAGGGCGGCCTTTGGACGGGCGCAGTGCTGTGAAATGTAGGCGGCCTGCCGCATCGGACACCTCTGCGGGAACAGTGGGTGGCAGAGACCTGTGCACCCAGCTCGTTCAGCGAGTGAAGACCTGCCTCAAATTTAGAGAGGACGAATGAGCCTTGTCAAGTGTGTGTTTCTCTTATCTCTGTCATTATGTATTTTTTTTTTTGGCCAGCATTTAAAATCCTGTCTATGTTCTGCTTCTCCAAATTAAGTTATTGGAATGTGATTTCATTGAGCTTTCACTAATGAAAGGGTGAGGGTCACTCCAAGACCTGCTTTAGAGCTTTAACTGATGTCTCCAGTGATGCAACCCTATGACGACACGTCCTATACGGCTACTTGGATGTACAAGCCACCCTTCACGTGAATATCTCAGCCGCTGCGCTGAATTATGTGTTCTTCCTTATCTTGAGCAGGCCTTTTTGTTGTCATCGATGAGCCTCCGGTGTACAATGGCATACATTTGACTTGGATAATCCCCTTTCTCTACTTGTATCAGATGACCCTGTTGCTGAAGGAGTATCTTCTTCTGGAACAACAAGGAAGCGGAGAGGTGTCTGAGAGAACTGGAGTACCCACTTCCACCATGAGTTTGTCTATGAGGTAACTCACGTTCGTTCTAGTTTTTCTTCCCAGTCTTTCATATCTTATATGAACGTATTTAACCTGAGGCATGAAATGTACTCACGTGGAGGTTATGTTTTGCTTGAGAATATCAGACTGACATACTGAATTTCCTTAGTTGATTGTAGAAAAGTTATCATCTTTTCTTCCTATTATCAATAGGCCATAGTCATGGTCCTGGAATCCAAAGGGAGAAAACGTTCAAAATGTTCTGCAGCTGCTGAAGTTTCTGTGGGTGGTCCTCCATCATCACTGTGACCAATGAGAAGGGTGAGCTTGGGGTGCCACCTGGTGGTAACATTATACTACTGCAGTGCATATGGCGCTACCTGGTGTTGAAACTATTGTGGTTCGAGGACCAATGTGATTATATAATACTTTTTACCTAAAAATCACTGCATCTCCTTGTTTACCATGATTTGATCTATAAAATGTTCCACACTTATTTTTTTCATTGGAATTACATTGAAAGTCACTGTTTACATGATAATTATCTTGTTTGCAGGATACGAAAGAGTTTACATGGACATAAGCTGAAATCACATCGACGTCCCTCGTGCCGTACTTCATCTTGGAGCAGTTTGTCGACAAGAGTTTCAGTGCTGGCTCATCTGTAAAAGCTGAGGATCTTTGTCCTAGTCGGTAAGTATCTTTTTTAATTTGCTATTTTGTTTTCTCTCTCACACATCCATGTTTTATGATGATGGAGATGTACTGATTTTGGCTATTTCACAGGGGCCGGAAGAGATTTGTGAGCGAGGGGACGGCGTCGCTTCAAATTGGAAAGCTACTAAGAAGCCATTTTGTGCCAGAATGTTCTGCAAAACTGAAGCTACTTTTTACTATGATCCATATGTCACTTACGTTTTCCTTAACAGTGAAAGAATGTACATTAAAAATAAAAAAAGATGCGTAGTGCACTTTGTTCTTTAGTGAAGGAAAGTTAGACGATACACCCATTTAAGGTGTTTGAGTTACATGATATAAGCTAAAAACCCAGAAAGTGCCACACCTCAACGAGTCCATGTTTTTTATATTTCTCTTTATTTCACTGCCACTCCTCTTGTTCAGGATGAAAGTGTTTGTACAAGAATGAAACTTGGTTTGTTATAAAGGTTTTTTAATGAATAGGGGCAGATCGTTGTTCAAAGCACACATTCCCTCACAGCTGCTCTGTTTCTAGCCTGTTTCAAGATCTGTCTGTGCTGTTTTACACAACTTCTACCATATGAATTTGGGGCAAGATGGCACAAACAGATCTGGCGTACCAGACTAGTCTATTTCTATGCTGTGCTTGACTTTTTTTTTTTTATTACTCAAAGATGTCATTACTCAAGGCCAATTAATAAAGTTAAGCTAATAGATTGGGATCTGGTTTGTGATCATTTCACAACAAAATAGTGTCCAGAATGTTTATTTTATATTGGGGAACACTGTTGTGAAATAATGTACCAAGTATAACTGCTCCCGATTGTCAAAAGTTCAATAAATGCTATACAAAATGATGCTATGTCAATGTATTTGTGTGAGTAGATGAAAAGATGACACTGAGAATCATGGTACTAGATTTAGATCACACCATCATAAAGGGGAAATAAATCTTAGTTTTATTGAATGTGGTTCACAACTAACAGATGTTATATTTACCTAAACACCCAATTCAACTTCTCTCAGAAATAAGACTTCCATATTTACAAGGCTATAATATTCTCAGCAATCAAAATTATCCATGAGATTGATGCCAACAGTAATTATTGCGATATTAGGTTGTGACTAGTGTGAACCTCTGCCCTCCATTGTATCCATCTTAACTTCTGGCTGTAGTCCATTATTGTGACTGGTGTAGCTACTGTCCTCCATTGGGCTCCTGCTGCTCATCAGTTCCTGTTGCTTGATAATACAACTACTCTGGCTTATTGTCCATTTTGTTGTCTACTGACTCTACTTACTCCTTGGGCTTTGCCATTCGTGTGTTCTACTGTGTCTCCTGCTGCTCTTTCAGTGCCAGATCCTGTTGCTTGATGCTCCCTGGGCTTCCAGTTGCATCTTCTCCAGTTTCTCCAGGGTGACTGACTTTCAGAGGCATCAGCTTGGGCTTACACATCACCATGGTGGGTACGTCCTCCATGGACAACTGCCCTTTGGATGGTAGCATAACCAAAGAAGAGAATTATAGGCCCTTTCTTCTAGTTATCAGAGATGATACAGAAAATAAGACAAACCCAGGTTCCTGCATGCCACAAGCCTAGAATTAACCAACTCATACACTACCAAGACTGTCTTTAAAGAATAGACCCATACTATGGTCAATAAAAATCAACATGGTATACTCCTGTAGCACTGTGCAGTTTTCACTGAACAACTGTAGTTTCAGGTAAAAAGAAAAAAACCTTGGTGGGCTATGTGTAGGTGTTTATCTCTTGGGTCAGTGACCGGTTTCAACAGTAGATGGCGAGAGGTATTTTCAGTAGAGTTAAAAACGTGAAGGAACATAACATCGGTTCTGAAAGGAATGTGTTTTACAGTATTTTAGAGCAGTCTAACGTTACTGCAGAATGAAGGTTGGCTGTGTTGAGTTGCAAGATAGACCGAAATGCTAATTTATACCACACAGTCTTTATTGATAATGGTCGTTATCACCTTGTTTGGGCAACACTTCTCTGAACATCGATTTGACTTCAGGCATTATGTATTGTTAGGTCCAGGGCTGAAATAAAGCATGATAATTATAGTTGGCATCTGACAAAATATAAGCAGCGATTAAGATGGTAGCAACTGTAGTTAATGAGCTTAGTTAGCTACTACACGATTTATTAGTCACTTATAATTCAAAACATATTTATCCATCATTCTTCAATCATATCGAGTATGTAATGTTATTCTGTACACGAAAACTTCACGAAATGATTTATAACCATAACATTACCTCAATTGACAATTCAGGTGCAAACAAACCAATGTGTCCCTTTCCGGGATTGTCAGCTGGCGTTTTCTTCTGCGGTTTACGACCCCGTTTAGAAACAGTGCATCGCATTGCAGCCATTCTGGTGGGCAGAATTGGAAGTTTATTAGTTCATAAAATCTCAAAACACTACACATCTCATATAATGTAATAAAGAGATAAAATCACGTATTTTCTTTACATAATTTAATTTAAACATATCTCATCTAGCCTAGAGAAAAAATAAGGAGTAGAAGTATGTCAATATGTAGCAGGTAGCAGTGCCAGGGCTGCCAACTTTTAAAGCTTGGAGTGAGATTGCTATGTGAATTGCCTCCTTGGCACAACCCCTAGATGGACTGGGGTCCACCACCAGTAAAAATGTTACAATTTTAAAAGCTAATTTCCTGGAATTCTATGATTTTGACATGATTAGGTCAATGCCCACCTGTGAAAAAAAAAAAAAAACACAGGAGACTTTGAACATTAAACGAGCTCTCAAGATTCAACGACTTTGTTACTTTGACATTTAAGTATGCAAATATTTTTGTAAACATATTTTAAAGTAATTTGACACTTGTTCAGACAATAATGAATGAAGATAGGGAGACAGGCAATCCAGTGGGAAGGTTGGAAGTAGGATTGATCCCTGTTTCGGTGGAAAGTTGTATGTGACATGTGCCAAGGACACGTACCACTACACCAAGGCTCTCCACAGGAAATGTTCATATTAATGGTTCATGGCAGTGGGTAACCAAATTATAGATTGCAGTCTCCTTGTCCATAGATGCTTTCAAGGTAAGGACACAAAGATTTGTATTTTGTAATTTGGGTGAACTCTCTTTCAATCAGGCTGGAAGAAAATTCTATTTGCTCTCCAAGAGGGTTGGCCACCCCTGACCCTGTATATTTTCACAGTGCTAGGTGTTTGAAAATGTTTTGTATAACAATACATTTTTCAAGATCACCCAACCTTCAAGAAAAATTGAATGAATATCAATATTCAGGTGGTTTATGCCTACTAGTTGAATTACAGTGGCATCATCTTACTCTACATAGACAAAATATTTGTCTATGTACAGTAAGATGATGCCAAGGATCTTCAACTTGTAGGCGTAAATTATTTGATATGATGTGTTTATGAGTTGTGAGACCCCCTACCATCTCTGCTAGCATGCACACCAGTGGCGGATTTAGGCATAGGCGACATGGGCAGCCGCCAGGGCGGCATCTTGCCGGGGCATGGCTCGCGCCACACAATTATATATTTTTTTTAATTAATTTTTTAAAAAACACAAAGAAACAACAATATTCCGAATGGTGACATTTGCGCGATCGGTTTTCAACACTCATTTGCACGTCATGTCATGATATCATGTCACCGTGTGGGACTGTGGGTCAATGAACCTTGTCAGAATGGGTGCCCTGATGCTAGTTTGTGAGCTAGGCAGGCTACTGCCTGGAAGTTCTCCCATTCAGAAGTATGAGATGGAAGGGGGCGGGGTAGGTTGACCTCAGGTCTCCCCACTGGAGCCAGAGGTAGGGGGCGGGGTAGGTTGACCTCAGGTCTCCCCACTGGAAGCCAGGGGTAGGGGGGCGGGGGTAGGTTGACCTCAGGTCTCCCCACTGGAAGCCAGAGGTAGGGGCGGGGGTAGGTTGACCTCAGGTCTCCCCACTGGAAGCCCGAGGTAGGGGCGGGTAGGTTGACCTCAGGTCTCCCCACTGGAAGCCAGAGGTAGGGGGCGGGGTAGGTTGACCTCAGGTCTCCCACTGGAAGCCAGAGGTAGGGGGGCGGGGGTAGGTTGACTCAGGTCTCCCCACTGGAAGCCCGAGGTAGGGGGAGCGGGGAATCTATCAAATAGCGCACCTCTAACTTTGTACAGTACTAATGTAATTAGTAATGCAATTAGTTCTGGAATTTAGTTTGTGTTTCTTGTTTGAAGTGCAACAGTGTAATAATCAGGTTTCTTCTTTATAAGTGTGTTATTCTATTTGTGTATTTGTGTGATATAGGATTTGTAAATGTTTTATATTGTGTGTTTTGTTATCAATAGGGTAATAGTTTAATAATTCAATTCTCTTTTTTATTTTATTTATAAACTACAATTTTTTCTATTTGTCTTGGTTACTTATTTTTGATATTCATGAGTCTCTTTTTGTATATATATTTATATAGTTTTAAATGTTTTGATTATTTATTTCTGTTGTTCCAAATGTCTGAATAAAAATGACTGTTAGTGCAGGGGTTCGTCCAGGGAGCCATACAAGCTAGAACCCACTGATGCACACAATTCTAAAATGTCAAAAATTATATTTGATCCTGGAGCATTTAATATCCAATGCTTATTTGTATGACTTATTCAAAACTGTTCATGAACGGCTGAAAAATACATAGCCTCATATATTTGCACACACTGTATATAGACTTTCTTTTTTTCTATGTGTTATTGACGTTATGTTTGTTTATTCCATGTGTAACTCTGTGTTTTTGTTTGTGTCGCACTGCTTTGCTTTATCTTGGCCAGGTCGCAGTTGTAAATGAGAACTTGTTCTCAACTAGCTGACCTGGTTAAATAAAGGTGAAAAAAAAATAAAAAAATCATTTTCAAAGACACAGGTCAGCATATCAGATTTCAAATATTTAAATACACTGGCAAAATTGGGAAGAAGCAGAATGAAAGTGTGGGAATAACAGTAGTGTTCTTGCTGACAATTTAGCCCAATGTTAAGAATGAGAATTGTTCCACTGATCAGACTAAATAAGATAAATAGATAATACAATCTCCTGAAAACCACATAAATCTACCCCTTCACCAAAACCAAATAATTGTTCTATTTATTGTCCCTCCTCTTGAATCAACGTACAGTGTTGGGTTCACAATCTGTTTGACCAAATTATTTGTTATAGTTACAAATTAGGTAACAATAACAAACTTCCCTACTAAAACTGTGTGGGTCTGTCTGCTGCCTGTTCGTTGTCACAGCCTAAATGCCAATCACCAAACGAGGGGACTAATGCAAACGTGGATTAAATCGACATTGGTGCATGCTGTCTAAAGCTGCATTCTGCAATAGGGACGGGAGTAACAGCAACCTAATTTTGTTGACGACGTTGTACATAAAACTGCGAGCTACCGTGGTGCACACACCTCAGCACAGAACGTGGTCTCTCTCTCTCTTTATTTAACGCACTCAAATCTTGAGGGGCGTTTCTTTAAAACATGCCTCCAATCCCCTTGATCTCTTACATAATTAGGCCAATCATATGCTTCAATGTGCCGCTGTTCACTGTGCTGTGGCAAGACAAGGTTCTGCTCGTGATATTAAATTGCAGGCGCAGATGCTCTGATTTCAAAACGATTTGTAGCACAGTTGAAAAGTGAACGCGCTGTCTATACAATGGAATAATTAAACAAATAAAATCAGTACTGTAACGACCCTGGGTTTATAAGCGCGGAAATCGACTCTGGCGCTTGAGCATGCTTTTGCGGCACAGTCGATAGCGCGCCGGACTTCGGGCTAGAAGGTCGAGGGTTCGAGACCTGCTCCCTGCCTGTTTCATTACATTGAGCATGCTTTTGCGCACAGTCGATAGCGCGCCGGACCTCGGCTAGGAGGTCGAGGGTTCGAGACCTGCTCCTGCCTGTTTCATTACATTGTGTCGGAAGTGATCGGACCTCGCATTCACGACAGTGCGTGTGCTTGGCCGGTGAGCGCGTTCCTGTAAGACGTAAAGTCGCAAGCTAGCGCGAGGACGCGCTCTTTGAAAGGAGGGAGTAGTGTAACGACCCTGGGTTTATAAGCGCGGAAATCGACTCTGGCGCTTGAGCATGCTTTTGCGGCACAGTCGATAGCGCGCCGGACTTCGGGCTAGAAGGTCGAGGGTTCGAGACCTGCTCCCTGCCTGTTTCATTACAGTACTTTTCATGCGTGTGATATAAAAGCTGTGCCGTGAGAACATGCGAAGAGAGTCAAATGCGTGTCTCACCGCCTATGCATGAGAGTTGGCACTCTGGTAGTGGCTAAAATAGATGCTCATGGAGCAGACCATATCCAACCTCTTCGGATGTGCATTATTATTCTAACTGACTGTTTGAATACGAATATAAACGAATTATACTAAACCTACTGGCAATATATGCTTGCTTCAAACATTAATTTTCACTCTCAGGAAAAAGCTTTGAGTTATATTCCGGGTTTTCTGACTTTTACGATGACAATAAATATGTCAGGTGCTAAATTACACATTTTCACCACTTTCACTCACCCAAACACCTTTTTCTGTTCAAGTAAGTCTCGTGATACATTGGTAATGCATGCGTGTGACGCAATTTGGTGGTAGGGAGGGGACCCAAGCAACAGCAGTGGTAGAAAGAGGAGGAAGCAGGGATGGCAGTGTCACACCTCTGAAGGTAAAACAGTTATATTATTTCATACCTTTCAATATACCTTTAAATCAAGCTGATGTTTTTATAGTAGGCTTCTTAAATGTCCCTTTTGTCATCCGCATAGCTTGGTTGATGACGCAGTACTGCCTTTCCGTAGGCTGAGAACCGCACTTTTTTGTTCAAGCTTCGCGGAATGGCCGCTGTTTGAGAATGTTTTATTTTTTCCTCATTTCACTACGAGAGCGAAAAAAGGCGCTGCGAAAATGCTTGACGAGAAAACGGCCTTGAATGACCAGTGTCAAGTCGTAAATCTGAACTAATTAACATAACATAATAGTTGTTATTATTTGGGTGTCAGTACAGTTGAATAAGGTAGCACAGGGTTGAGCAGCGCGATAGTGGGGTTGCGTGCTTGCTTATTTCCCCGTGATAGGCTCACGTTTTCGGGATGGTGTTCCAAGTCTGACAGCTGCTTTGGTGGGGCCTACGGGAACCGCACATTCAGAAGGCTCGGGTATGTGAGCTTGGAGGTTAACGTTAGCAATTTATTTTTATAAATAAGAATGCCATCTAGCTACTGAGACTGATATTTGTTTCCTCTACCAGAATTGTACCGAGATATGACGTTGTCATAGTTGTTTGCTCCTCGGTTTGACTGAATGGTTGCAAAAAAATGTTTGCCAGCCTCACTTAGCTTCTGAAGTTAGCTTGATGTGTTGACGTTTCGTTTTTTGATTTCATGACCAGTTGAAATGATTTAGCAAGTTTGCTTACAGATTTGTTAGCACGACAAGGGTGACACTAAATTAAGAATAGATAGCTATTTGCGGCTACTTTCCCCAAACATCAATAGCTAACTAGCTAGTTTATGTTAGCCAGTTCGTAGGCTGGCTAACTAACCAACTTAACGTTAGTATGTTGACAAGAACAGCAGGACCACCCATCGTTTGCTGCTGTATCATACACACACAGGCTGGCTTGCGTCTCGTTTTTACGCATATCAATCGTGATCTT
Source organism: Salvelinus sp. IW2-2015 (assembly GCF_002910315.2). Taxonomy (NCBI): domain Eukaryota; kingdom Metazoa; phylum Chordata; class Actinopteri; order Salmoniformes; family Salmonidae; genus Salvelinus; species Salvelinus sp. IW2-2015. The sequence continues at coordinate 89,207 of NW_019944668.1, forward strand.
GAACGTAACTTGACTTCCACGAACTGTGGCACCGGTTTTATCGATAATCTCTCTTTCCACGGATTTGTCATTGGCACGGTTACATCCTGCTTGTGCTGTGTGGCTGGTTATGTAGCTAGTAGCTGCCTGCCACCTCACCAGTGCATCTCTTGCCATCACTGTCAAATGTAGACACACATTACAGGAGCTGCGTAGTATTAGGCCTATTGGTTGTAATCATTTTTGATAGTTAGTGAGAGAGTTGTTAAGCCTACCTAGTTAGCTAAATGCTTTGTAAAATGAAAAAAGATATGCATGGGAAAGAGAGCAGAAATAAACTGACTGACTGGCATTCATTCAGGAGTGGACATGGGGAGATTGTTCCAAAGTCCTTAACCCCCAATCAATCACAAATATGGCAGCTAAATGTATTTGCACAATTGTAGTGATTGTATCATATCAAAGCCTAAACCTATGTGTTATTCCAACATTATTCCTATGATGATGATATATGCGTATACTTATGCAATCCTCAAAGGGAGAGGACAGAGATGAAGAAAATTGGCCAGTCTTGAGCAAACATGACGCAACAACATGGGAAGACTTGGCAGGATTGGTYGTAGTGACTGCTTGCTTTGCCCAAGATGTCCACCAACTGGCTGTAGGCTACATTATACAAGTAGAGGCTTAACAATTGGCACGTGAATTGAGGAAAGCTACAGTGATGATTATGATGGTGGTGGAGGAAATTAAGGATTTGTTTATGATTTGGCATGAAAACTGTAGGGATTTAAATATTGACAGTTGGGTTTAGGTTTTGTTCCAGAACTATGTTTCATTAGACTGTTTTGTCTGGTACACTGAAAAACCAGGTATGATGATGGGCTCACTCATCCATGCCCATGCTCACAGCAAAATATTTATTTCCAAAATATGGGGGTGCTGCTGGATCATCATAATAATCAGAGGAAACTGGTGTCCAGCCTTCTCATTTTATGTATATCATCTATTGCACTGCCTGTCATTCATCCCAAACTTGGTTCCTCTCCTTTTGGTTCCTCTCCATGGAGTGGAATCTGGAATGATACATTTAGTCAGTCAGTGATGGAAAGTTGCTGAGCTCCGTGACCCTTGACCTTATGTGCTTTTTCTACAGCATGACTTCGCCCACAAGTAATTTTTCTGGAGTTGGGGGGGGGGGGAGAGAGAGAGAGAGTGCTCCTTCGGTTCAGTCACCTGCATATTATTAAACTAGCTCATGTTTGTTTCATAACTTTGGGTACATTTTATGGTTTGAAGAGGAATTTAAAGAATAAACAAACAATGACATCACACCCACTGCTTGTTTAGGTGAGGGCCAGTAGGTTAGTTCTCTTGCTTGCCGTTGCCATGTTTATTGTTGGGATTTTGACACTTGATGCACCCCAGACTATGCCTGGTGACCAATCCACATCTCTCTGGCCAAACGCCACGCCCATTAAAATGTATTCTCTACAATGAGTCTGCATGTGATCTCCTCCCCGAGGACTTCTCGAATGTGAACACGTTCAAACCGTTATGGTTGGTCCCAGTAACCCATGGGTGTGGCCAGAGCCTGAACACGTGGGTAAAGCGGCGTTTCAGAAATGGTCATTGCTTTTGATACTCTGATTTGGTTAGAGACAATCCAATCGCAGATGACTTGTTTTGTATAACGCCCCTCACTTTGACGTCAGCAGAAAGGACTTCTACGATGGCAGTCTGACTGAATGATAGTTAGAGCAGCAAAATTAAATTCAGAATGAGTCGCCAGGCAACCCCAGACCCCACTGCTGTGTTGCCTTTATCCAAGACATGATTGATGTGGTAGCCGACTTACTCTATTTTAGGATTTCCACAAGTTACCAGTGCAAAAAAGTCAAAATTGMCTGTATCGTAAAAATACTCTACATGAAAACAAAAATGTGCTTTTTTGTCTTCAGTTGAGTTTAGCAAGGACTTTGTGGCACGGGGTTTATGACTTTTTGGCAACTAGTGACAACCCTATTTGAGGGACTATTCCCAAAAGAAAACACAAAGAAGCTGCCTGCTTTGACACAACCAACTATTATTTTATACCGTAATGTATTTTGATATTCAACATCCATCACCTTTCTTAGTTCATTATTATCTGGGTTGAGTCAGAGGTCATTCAGTGATTGATGCTTTGCTGTAGGCCTAGTTCACAGTATACAGTCTGTCACATTGTTTTTTATGTATTTTTAATATTCACCATCTATTTTCTCATTTTATTAGTAGCCTAATATAGAGTTCACAGTTATCCTAAGTCAGTGCTGCTAGATACTTCTCTGTTGAGTCAACATAACTGTTACTTAGAAGAGCAGCTCAAAATGTACCTACACAGCAATGTTAAAGACCCTGTGTAGTCAACATTCAGTTTTTGTATAATATTGTACAACAGCTGTGAAAAACGTAAAGTGAACACATTTGATAATTGTTATTTCCTGATAGTTGCTGGTTGAAAATACAATCTACACAGGACCTTCTAATCACTTGGTTTTGCATGGGTGGAGTTTCAGTTTGCCTGATGACATCACCAGGGGAAATTAATTAATAGATAAATAACAAAGAGTTACAAACTCTGCCAATAACAGCACGTTTCCAGTTGACCCCCTCCCCACTCAGACCACTCCGACAGCCCTAGCAAATTATTTTTGATTTTTTTTGCTAATAAAGCATATTTGTTATTTTTACCATTTTTAATGGTGAGCTATTACAGAATTGATTTGATATAAAAACAGCAGAAATTGGGCGTTAAGCTTATCTCTTTGTCATTAAGGGGATCAACAGGACCCCTTTTTACCCCTATAGGTTTTATGAGTATTATGCTTTGAAGACCGCTCCCTCCAAAGATTAGACAGACACAAACACTACTCTCAGCAGCAGTGCTAACCTTTCCCTTAGCTCTGATCTGTAGCCAAGCCTGCTCTTTTTCTACACACACATACACCTAGAGCATAAGACAATGACTTTATTAGGCTTTATACTGTAGAATATTACTACATACAAATGATGCTACTACGTACTACAGGCTGTGAGATGGAACCACAGAACTAGAATGAGGGTTAGAGGTTCCAAACCCTTCCTAGATAATCTATTTCTATGGACAGAACAAAGACAGGAACCAAGAGACTTTGGTTTTATATCAATCATTTTGTGTTGAAGCTCTTGACACTTGTTGTCAATTTGTCTTTTATGATCTTTAGGTTAAGTCAGGCCAACCTACTTACCAGGTTTTCTCAACATCACTTGTAGCTATTGTAGTACATTCATTGGCTTACAATGTCATCTCACTTAACCTGTTGAAGTTGCCTATGGCCTAGCTTATTCACTAATAGAGCTGGGATTGCCAGGGACCTCACAATACGATATTATCACGATACTTAGGTGCCGATACGATATGTATTGTGATTCTCACGATTCTATGTGGTTTGATTAGGGCTGTCCCAAGAAAAACAAATCTATATTGGTCAACCGAGACATCTGTTCTTTTGACCAATTATTTGGTTGACATTTTATAACGTTTTTTCCATTATATAGACACATCCTATGTGCTTTAATCAAATCAGATATGCACTGAGCTTGTCTGATGCTTTAAGCAAACTGTTCAATGAAATAATTAAGACACAAATGACTAGAGGCCGATCGCAATCCTCCCTGCTGCCGCGACACCACAGAACATCAACAGCGTTTCGTTTGTCCGTGTGGCTGAAGCTGCAACATACAGCCATTTTGACTGAAAAGTCGTTGCTGAAATCCTTCATTTGTTTAGGAAAAACATTCCCTATTCCCTCAATCTTTGCGGTCTTCACATGACACATGTATGCATCGCATGCGCGTGACCATAGGGCCTGACCTATACGATATCATAATCACATCAATAATTGGTTAACAAACTCCGAACACTAACACGTTACAGCAAAATGAATGTAGAGGACGTTACGAACTCAAACGGGGGAATGTTTACTGGTTGCTCAGGAGGTAAAGGGGAAGTCAGATGTGTGGAATGAGTTTGATAGTTATGGAAAATACTGGAGATCAAGAAAAATAAATTAAGGAGCAAGCAGTGTGTGCATATTATGTGTGCCAAACAGGGCTGTTAGATTACAAAAAACATTTCTGACTGTTTGGAAGATGTAAACAACATAAAATAAATTATAAGCATACCAGAGTTTGTTGTAACGTCCGTGAATGAAATTTCCGAAATGGACCGGTTTATTTGTTGTTTACGCTAATTATTCAAGGCTCGCTATATTTTATTTTAAATAAAACTATTTCAGATCATGAATGACTTGTATGCTGTGATATATGAAGGAATTAATGATTTATTGATGCAGTACTGTAGCCTATTGAATATAGGCCTAAGTAAGTTACGGTATTATGAGTAAACAGGAGGTGCTTTTAGCCCTACAGCTCCTTAGGCTTACAGCCTGGGGAGGCAGGTAGCCTAGTGGTTAGAGCGTTAGGCCATTAACCTGAAAGGTTGCAAGAACGAATCCCCGAGTTGACAAGCTAAAAATCGTTCTGCCCCTGAACAAGGCAGTTAACCCACTGTCCCTAGGCCTGTCATTGTAAATAAGAATTTGCTCTTAACTGACTTGCCTAGTTAAATAAAGGTTACAAAAAAACAACATATGGAAAATAGAAATCAACTGGATGGTGTTCAGAGATAGATGGGAGGGGTTGAGTGGAGCTGAAGGATGGGACTAAAGACAAACAAAATATAACTAATGTAAAATATACATAGTACGTATAAAATGTATAAGCTGGAAGTAGAAGCCTAAGTGKTGGTGTTCATTAGTTTAATCCAATTACGGGAGGGGTGGTAGGGTTAAAGGAAAATGTATGGGATTTTTTTTACATATACATGCACAGTACCAGTCAAAAGTTTGCACACGCCTACTCATTCAAGGGTTTTTCTTTATTTTTACTATTTTCTACATTGTAATAGTGAAGACATCAACTATGAATTAACACACATGGATGTATTTGAGATTCTGCAAAGTAGCCACCCTTTGCCTTGATGACAGCTTTGCACACTTGGCATTCTCTCAACCAGCTTCACCTGGAATGCTTTTCCAACAGTCTTGAAGGTGTTCCCACATATGCTGAGCACATGTTGGCTGCTTTTCCTTCACTCTGCGGTCCAACTTATCCCAAACCATGTCAATTGGGTTGAGGTCGGGTGATTGTGGATGCCAGGTCATCTGATCCAGCCCTACATCACTGTTCTTCTTGGTCAAATAGCCCTTACACAGCCTGGAGGTGTGTTTTGGGTCATTGTCCTGTTGAAAAACAAATGATAGTCCCACTAAACACAAACCAGATGGGATGGCGTATTGATAGAGAATGCTGTGGTAGCCATGCTGGTTAAGTGTGCCTTGCATTCTAAATAAATCACTGACAGGGTCACCAGCAAAGCACCATCTCACCACCACCTCCATGCTTCACGGTGGTAACCACACATGCAGAGATCATCCATTCACTAACTCTGCGTTTCACAAAGACATGGCGGTTGGAACCAAAAATCTCAAATTTGGACTCATCAGACCAAAGGACAGATTTCCACCGGTCTAATGTCCATTGCTTATGTTTCTTGGCCCAAGCAAGTCTCCTCTTTTTATTTGTGTCCTTTAGTAGTGGTTTCTTTGCAGCAATTCGACCATGAAGGCCTGATTCACAGTCTCCTCTGAACAGTTGATGTTCATGTGTCTGTTACTTGAACTCTGAAGCATTTATTTGGGCTGCAATTTCTGAGGCTGGTAACTCTAATGAACTTATCCTCTGCAGCAGAGGTAACTGGGTTTTCCATTCCTGTGGCGGACCTCATGAGAGCCA
>NW_019944668.1:101861-110511 GCF_002910315.2 Salvelinus sp. IW2-2015
CTCATTGCTCTGTTGTCCCTTGCACAGACAGAGGTGAGCAATAAATCACAGTATCGTGAGAACGATTTTGATCAGTCATGGAAATAAGTGCTGAAAACAAATTGTCTCCCTATTTAAAAAGATGGAGAGACATTATTGCACTGACTCTATGCACACTCACTGGACTCTACCCACACACTGACTACACTGACGCTCCAACACACACACCCATTATGACACCACGCATTCAGTCGCATAGACACACTCTTCACATACGCTGCTGCCTAGTCACTACCTACATGTACATATTACCTCTACTCCTTTTATATAGCCTCGCTATTGTTATTTTATTGTTAGTATTTCATTTTTTTCTTATTTSCTAATTCTTTTTGTGTGTGAAAGGGCTCGTAAGTAAGCATTTCAAGTCTACACCTGTTGTCTTYAGGGCATGTGACAAATATAATTCGACTTGAACAATCTATGAAGGAAAAATACTGTAGTTTTGGTACAGCCAGCTAGCTCAAATAATATTGCAATGTTGTCGATATGATAGGATTTAGGGAACGACCGATAATCGTCCAAGCCGATGTATCAGGATGATATTGGCCTTTTCTATTCTATCGGCCCCTCTCTATCGGTTTTGCTGATAGTCCCTCTACATAGCAAAGCTGCTGCTATGCCAGCCTGAGCCACGAGCACTGCACATAGGGCTGGGCGGTATACCGTATTTTACTATATACCGGTAATGATSCACGGACCGTTTAGTTTGTACATTTTTTAAATCTTCTATAACAGTATTTTTATGTTTGGTTTGTAAATGTGATATGGCGTGTGTAACAAATATTTATAGTTTACACCTCTACTTGAGTCATCGCCCTCCGCTCTCTCATTCCATGCCGCTTACCACACCGACTTAGCCCCGGCCCCTTTCATTCAAGGAGCGCATTTGTTGTTGTTCAGTCTGCATGGTCAATGCAGTACATGCAACAATGTGGATGACAGCGATGCTGTTTCATTTGATGACAACGATACATTTTGCTTAATGTAAATTCTCAAGCGTTCTATAATTACACTATGCGCTTGTCTTTTCTKAGCAAGTTTTAGCCACTAATCGCTAGTTAGCTCGCTAGCTAGCTAATAAATGTACTGAGGCAAAGCTAGGTAATACAGCTTGATAACAGTGATGGYGTAGGCCTAAATCACCATGTTTGCGCAACAGTATCTTCTAAATCAAAGAGGAATAGGCTAAGCATGAATATGTTGGCTACATGAAGGAACTTTTAATGTAAGCAARGATTATGGGGTCCCCTAGGAAACGCTGACTAACACTTTGGTTCCTACCCTGTCACAATAACTCCTCYCTGGCATTTTCATTTGTTGTCATGTCAAATAACACTGTATTCTAAGTGCCCACATTCTACTTCCATGATTCCCAGTTCACCCAAGTGTTTTGATCTAAATCACAATTGCAACATTTGGTATAAATAAGGCTTAGATTTGTTGCCTGTATTGTGCAGCCCTATGTGGCCGTGTGGAAATTCTCAAATAAGTGCAGGAAATGCAGAAAAAAATGTACTGTGAAAAATACCAGGATTATGATAGCCCTAGCTCTAATTGCACAATGCTGAGGAATGTCTAGCTGGGAAAATCAACCAAAGCAGCAAGCTGGCTCATACTCCAACAGGAAGGTGCAGTATTGAGAAATGGAGGAATTTACACTATGACAAAATAAATAATTTGTTTAGTTAATTCACTAATAATAAGGCTTGTGTCAACGTGCCCGGACATGCATGCATGCAGTAAGCAGCATCGATAGCCCCTGCGATATGCAATTTTCAGGAAGTTAGGAACCAATATACATAGGCAGTTAGGAAAGCAAAGGATAGCTTTTTCAAACAGAGATTTGCATCCTGCAGCACAAACTCCAAAAAGTTCTGGGACAATAAAGTCCATGAGAATAAGAGCACCTTCTCCCAGCTGCCCACTGCACTGAGGCTAGGAAACACTGTCCCCACTGATAAATCCACGATAATTGAGAATTTCTAGAGCATTATTCTATGGCTGGCCATGCTTTCCACCTGGCCACCCCAACCCTGGTCAACAGCCCTGCACCCCACAGCAACATGCCCAAGCCTCCCCCATTTCTCCTTCACCCAAATCCAGATAGCTGATGTTCTGAAAGAGCGGCAAAATCTGGAACCCCTACAAATCCGCAGGGCTTGACAATCTGGACCCTCTCTTTCTAAAATGATCAGCCAAAATTGTTGCAACCCCTATTACTAGCCTGTTCAACCTCCTCCTTCGTATCGTCTGAGATCCCCAATGATTGGAAAGCTGACGCGGTCATCCCCCTCTTCAAAGGGGACACTCTAGACCCAAACTGCTACAGACCTATATCTATCCTACCCTGCCTTTCTAAAGTCTTCGAAAGCCAAGTTAACAAACAGACCACCGACCATTTCGAATCCCACCGTACCTTCTCCGCTATGCAATCTGGTTTCCGAGCTGGTCATGGGTGCACCTCAGCCACGCTCAAGGTCCTAAACGATACATAACTGCCATCGATAAGAGACAATACTGCAGCTGTATTCATAGACCTGGCCAAGGCTTTCGACTCTGTCATCACCACAATTCTTATCGGCAGACTCAACAGCCTTGGTTTCTAAAATGACGCCTCGCCTGGTTCACCAACAACTTCTCAGATGAGTTCAGTGTGTCAAATCGAGGGCCTGTTGTCCGGACCTCTGGCTGTCTCTATGGGGGTGCCACAGGGTTCAATTCTCGGGCTGACTCTTTTCTCTGTATACATCAATGATGTTGCTCTTGCTGCTGGTGATTCTCTGAATCCACCTCTACGCAGACGATACCATTCTGTATACTTCTGGCCCTTCTTTGGACACTGTTTAACTAACCTCCGACGAGCTTCAATGCCATACAACTCTCCTTCCGTGGCCTCCAACTGCTCTTAAATGCAAGTAAAACTAAATGTATGCTCTCCAACCGATCACTACCAGCACCTGCCTGCCCGTCCAGCATCACTACTCAGGACCGTTCTGACTTAGAAAATGTGGACATCTACAAATACCTAGGGTGTGTGGTTAGACTGTAAACTCTCCTTCCAGACACATTAAGCATCTCCAGTCCAAAGTTAAATCTAGAATCGGCTTCCTATTTCGCAACAAAGCATCCTTCACTCATGCTGCCAAACATACCCTCGTAAAACTGACTATCCTACCGATCCTTGACTTCGGCAATGTCATTTACAAAATAGCCTCCAACACTCTACCGGCAAATTGGATGCAGTCTATCACAGTGCCATCCGTTTTGTCACCAAAGCCCCATACACTACCCCCACTGTGACCTGTATAATCTCGTTGGCTGGCCCTCACTTCATATTCATCGCCAAACCCACTGGCTCCAGGTCATCTATAAGTCTTTGCTAGGTAAGCTCATCTCAGCTCACTGGTCACCATAGCAGCACCCACCCGTAGCACGCGCTTCAGAGGTATATTACTGGTCACCCCAAAGCCAATTCTTTTATGGCCGCCTTTCCTTCCAATGACTGGAACGAATTGCAAAAATCACTGAAGCTGGAGACTCATATCTCCCTCACTGACTTTAAGCTCACAGATACTGCACCTGTACATAGCCAATCTGTAAATAGCCCATCCAACTACCTCATCCCCATACTGTTATTATTTTTTGCTCGTTTGCACCCCAGTATCTCTACTTGCACATTCATTTTCTGCACATCTATCACTCCAGTTTAACTGCTAAATTGTCATTACTTCGCCACTACAGCCTATTTATTGCCTTACCTCCCTTATCTTACCTCATTTGCACACACTGTATATAGACTTTTTTCCTATTGTGTTATTGACTGTATGTTTGTGTAACTCTGTGTTGTTTGTGTCGCACTGCTTTGCTTTATCTTGGCCARGTCGCAGTTGTAAATGAGAACCTGTTCTCAACTAGCCTACCTGATGAAAAATAGCTATGTGCTTAGCTAGCATATTTATGTGACCTGTTGGCTAATAATCGCAATCTTTGCTATTTCATCTGTGGTGTTAGCTAGCTAGCTATATTAGCTACTATGCTAGCTAGCTGGCTAGATAAGCATGGTCCTAAGATATCAGATAGGAGCTAATAGCCAACGTAGCTAGCTAACATTAGCTGGTTATCATTTTTACACATGCACCATTTTCGGCAACGAGACATTTCCCCCTACCCTCGTTGTCCTTGTTAGATATYATGTACATTTATGACTTGGTAGCAAATTCCATTGCCATTGAGCTAGTTGTTATAGTAGCAGTACACAGCACAAATGAATTGAGCGATGGAAAGAGATGTGAAAGTAAACGGAGTTACAGCCTCTCTATCCAATCGTAGCATAGGATACAAGTTAGAACCTGCCCATTTCTTGACAGATGGGTGAACTAGCCAATTCAGTTGTTTTGGATTTTGTCCTGGTAGGTGAGTTGTTTACAGTTGTGTCCTGACAACAGAAGAAAATAAAAATTCCCAATCACAGAAAATTACAAAAATAAGCATCATAAGCATTTCAGCGTTTCATAAGCATCTGTGGTCACAAATCATTAAGTTACGTTGGACCCATTTACATTGAATAGATGTTATTTTMTATCCTCAAACTAACAGCAGTGCCTACATGCCGGAGTGATGCTTCTATGCAAATGTTGTTGATCAGTAGGCTAATATATTGTRTATTCGGACCCCTTGACTTTTTCCACATTTTGTTACGTTGCAGCCTGATTCTAAAATTTATTCAATCGTTTTTTCCCCCTCAATCTACACACAATACCCCATAATGACAAAGCAAAAAATGTATAAATTTATAAAATAAAACTGATATTTCAGACCCTTTACTCAGTGCTTTGTTAAAGCACCTTTGGCAGAGATTACAGCCGCAAGTCGTCTTGGGTATGACGCTAGAAGCTTGGCAGACCTGTATTTGGGGAGTTCCTCCCATTCTTCTCTGCAGATCCTCTCAAGCTCTATCAAGTTGGATGGAGATTTGCACAACTTTTTCCTGGTCTCTCCAGAGATGTTCGATCGGGTTCAAGTCCGGTCTCTGGCTGGGCCACTCAAGGACATTCAGAGACTTGTCCCGAAGCCACTCCTATGTTGTTTTGGCTGTGTGCTTAGGGTTGTTGTCCTTCTGGAAGGTGAACCTTCACCCCAGTCTGAGGTCTTGAGCGATCTGGATCAGGTTTTCATCAAGGATCTCTTGGTACTTTGCTCCGTTCATCTTTTCCTCGATCCGGGACTAGTCTCCCAGTCCCTGCTGCTGAAAAACATCCCCACAGCATGATGCTGCCACCACCATGCTTCACCGTAGGGATGGTGCCAGGTTTCTTCCAGATGTGACGCTTGGCATTGTCCAAATAGTTCAATCTTGGTTTCATCAGACCAGAGAATTTTGTTTGTCATGGTCTGAGAGTCTTTAGGTGCCTTTTGGCAAACTCCACGCAGCTGTCATGTGCCTTTTACTGAGGAGTGACTTCTGTCTTGCCACTCTACCATAAAGGCCTGATTGGTGGAGTGCTGCAGAGACGGTTGTCCTTCTGAAAAGTTCACCCATCTCCACAGAGGAACTGTGGAGTGTGGGCTCTGTCAGAGTGACCATCAGGTTCTTGGTTACCTCCCTGACCAAGGCCCTTCTCCCCCGGTTGCTCAGTTTGGCGGGGTGGCCAGCTCTAGGAAGAGGTGGTTCCAAACTCTTTTCATTTAAGAATGATGGAGGCCACTGTGTTCTTGGGACCTTCAATGCTGAAAGAAATGTTTTGGTACCCTTCCCAGATCTGTGCCTGACACAATCCTGTCTCTGGCTCTATGGACAATTCTTTCTACTCCATGGTGTGGTTTTTGCTCTGACATGCACTGTCAATTGTGGGGCCTTTCCAAATCATGTCCAATCAATTTAATTGACCACAGGTGGACTCCAATCAAGTTGTAGAAACATCTCGAGGATCAATGTAAACAGGATGCACCTATGCAAAGGGTCTGAATACTTATGTAAATAAGGTATCTGACTCAACTGATCAGCCAAATCTAGCTCAATAACTCGATGCATGCACACACCCCTATTGAATATGCATTTACTTGTATTGTGAGTAGGCATATCTTCATTTACATTTTATCAAGAGATTTACCATTCAAATAAAATTATTACCATTATGTTTTGTATTTAGATTGGTAAACACAAAGTAATGTATTGTTTGATTTTAAAATTGATACATTCATGTGTACATGGCTTTGGGGAAATTCTGTTATCAAAACTGTTCACATTTAAAGCGGCAATCGGTAGTAGAAACAATAGTAATGCCTACTCCCACCCCTGGTTCGGTAAAAACTGAGGCATGGGGCTGGAGACATTGAATCACTCTCAAATTCATAGACCGAGCTTTGGATGCAGGATTGGTCATCCATGATATCACATTAGTTTTAACCATGGTTTGAGGCTATATAGTGTTTGTTTACATTTACTTTGTTTACAAACATTGGAGTGAAATAAGCTTATATTTTGGGTTCTGTTGGGGTGTGACAGTTGAATTAAGCTTATGAGGCATTTATACGTTTATATTCATCAAGAATCAATGGGTACATATCATTAGTCCAAAAATGAATGTAGAAACTGCTGATTGCCCTTTAATGATATTGAATATCGGCCTAAAATATCATCCATCTGCCTCCTTTTTTATAGATATTTTTACCGCTATTCACTAAGATATCAAATGTGATCTTGACTCGTCATTTCAAATATGATCACGTTGAACAGCCTTTTGACTCATTGTCTATGTTTTATTCACAGCATTCAAAAGCCCAAAGGATGAGAACCTCTGACCTTTCTAGTCTGAACTGGCTTCAAACCGAACTGAGGGGAATCGTCTACAGTTCAAAACTAGGTGGCCCATGGCTGCCACCACCACTCCTGTCAAGTCACAGCTTCAAAGGATTTACTCCCCTATGGCGTTCTGAGAAACGAAAAAGAGAAAAGACACCGCTTGGATCACAGGGATTTATTGGTGAAGTAAATGTATAGGCCTACACAGGTATGTATCAGCTGGTGTGTTTATAAAGGTCGTCTCCTAATCTTATCCCTCTCCACGCCTACTTGTGGTTGACTGCTTTTTTGAGGGAAAACTCCAAACGAACCAAGGAGAGTGACAGTTGGGGTGTTGCGGTCCATGAGAGACTCCGCAGGGGGACCGACAATCACGTCGACGCCATGAGTAGTACTTTAGGTAACAAAGACAAAGACTGGAGAGAAAGGACCTGAAAGGAGGTCCGACAGGAGGGAAAGAAAGGGAAAAAGAGGCCAAGGCGGCCCTGGCTGGCTTAGGCGGCAAAGACTGCGGCAAGGATCCCAAGGCCAAAGGGAAAGATGCCAAAGAAGGAAAGAAGGATGCAGGTTCCGCGTCGCCCGCCGTCGCCTTCTCCGTGGACAACACGATAAAGAGGCCCAACCCGGCGCCGGGACGCGCAAGAAGTCCAGCAACGCCGAGGTATGATGGATGAAGATACTTTATTATAAAACACACAGCCTAGTATCATAACGTACACATTATTTGTGGTTGAAAATATTTTTTATCGAAACGCATATTAAATAAGAGACATTATTTGTGTTCCATGTGGTAGTTGGTAGAGCATAGCGCTTGCAATGCTATGGTCAAGGGTTTTGTTTTTGTGAAGTTGCAGATATGTTATATCTCTGCAACTTCACAAAACAAAACCCTTGACCATAGCATTGCAAATATATATATATATATATATATATATATATATATATTTTTATATAATATGTGGTGTGTGTAAATAAATAAACATGTTTTTTGGGGGGGGGGTAACTGTTTGGACATGGGCAGCCTGAAAAAAGCCACTTAGGTGGCCCGCCTAGGCCTTTTATTTGCAGAAACAAACCTGTAATATATGCCATTTAGAAGACACTTTAACCCAAAGTGACTTAAAGCAGTGCGTGCCATCAGACTGCTGACAATCTGTCTTTTTTATATATATATATATATATATATAATAATACCCCAACTGTTTATATATATATATATATGCAACATGTAGTGTTGGCCCATGTTTCATCAGCTGAAAAAAAAATAAAAGATCCAGAAATGTTCCTCAGCACCAAAAGAGTATTTCTCTCAGATTTTGTGCACAAATTTGTTTACATCGCTGTTAGTGAGCATTTCTTCTTTGCCAAGATAATCCATCCACCTGACAAGTGGGGCATATCAAGAAGCTGACTCAACAGCATGATCATTACACAGGTGCACCTTGTGCTGGGCACAATAAAAGGACACTCTCAAATGTGCAGTTTTGTCACAATGCAAGCTCCCTCAACTTGAGACAACCATGTTGTCTCAAGTTGAGGGAGCTTGCAGTTGCATGATGCTGACTGAGGAATGTCCACCAGAGCTGTTGCCAGATAATTTTAATGTTCATTTCTCTAGCATAAGCCGCCTCCAACGTCATTTTAGAGAATTTGTCAGTCACGTCCAACAGGCCTCAAAACCGCAGACCACATGTATGGCGTTGTGTAACTTTCGGCTCCAGATGTAAAGTAGTATAAAGATAATGGACCAATATACTTTTCAATAAGATCATCTTTGAGAACAAATATTCTGTCTAAAATGTATGAGTG
>NW_019944668.1:112400-122662 GCF_002910315.2 Salvelinus sp. IW2-2015
CCCAGTCCCTGCTGCTGAAAAACATCCCCACAGCATGATGCTGCCACCACCATGCTTCACCGTAGGGATGGTGCCAGGTTTCTTCCAGATGTGACGCTTGGCATTGTCCAAATAGTTCAATCTTGGTTTCATCAGACCAGAGAATTTTGTTTGTCATGGTCTGAGAGTCTTTAGGTGCCTTTTGGCAAACTCCACGCAGCTGTCATGTGCCTTTTACTGAGGAGTGACTTCTGTCTTGCCACTCTACCATAAAGGCCTGATTGGTGGAGTGCTGCAGAGACGGTTGTCCTTCTGAAAAGTTCACCCATCTCCACAGAGGAACTGTGGAGCTCTGTCAGAGTGACCATCAGGTTCTTGGTTACCTCCCTGACCAAGGCCCTTCTCCCCCGGTTGCTCAGTTTGGCGGGGTGGCCAGCTCTAGGAAGAGGTGGTTCCAAACTTCTTTCATTTAAGAATGATGGAGGCCACTGTGTTCTTGGGACCTTCAATGCTGAAGAAATGTTTTGGTACCCTTCCCCAGATCTGTGCCTCGACACAATCCTGTCTCTGAGCTCTATGGACAATTCTTTCTACCTCATGGTGTGGTTTTTGCTCTGACATGCACTGTCAATTGTGGGGCCTTTCCAAATCATGTCCAATCAATTTAATTGACCACAGGTGGACTCCAATCAAGTTGTAGAAACATCTCGAGGATCAATGTAAACAGGATGCACCTATGCAAAGGGTCTGAATACTTATGTAAATAAGGTATCTGACTCCACTGATCAGCCAAATCTAGCTCAATAACTCGATGCATGCACACACCCCTATTGAATATGCATTTACTTGTATTGTGAGTAGGCATATGCCATCTTCATTTACATTTTATCAAGAGATTTACCATTCAAATAAAATTATTACCATTATGTTTTGTAGTTAGATTGGTAAAMACAAAGTAATGTATTGTTTGATTTTAAAATTGATACATTCATGTGTACATGGCTTTGGGGAAATTCTGTTATCAAAATGTTCACATTTTAAAGCGGCAATCGGTAGTAGAAACAATAGTAATGCCTACTCCCCACCCCTGGTTCGGTAAAAAGCTGAGGCATGGGGCTGGAGACATTGAATCACTCTCAAATTCATAGACCGAGCTTTGGATGCAAGGATTGGTCATCATGATATAAAAATTAGTTTAACCATGGTTTGAGGCTATATAGTGTTTGTTTACATTTACCTTGTTTACAAACATTGGAGTGAAATAAGCTTATATTTTGGGTTCTGTTGGGTGTGACAGTTGAATTAAGCTTATGAGGCATTTATACTTTATATTCATCAAGAATCAATGGGTACATATCATTAGTCCAAAAATGAATGTAGAAACTGCTGTTGCCCCTTTAATGATTATGAATATCGGCCTAAAAATCATCCATCTGCCTCCTTTTTTATAGATATTTTTTTTACCGCTATTCACTAAGATATCAAATGTGATCTTGACTCGTCATTTCAATATGATCACGTTGAACAGCCTTTGACTCATTGTCTAGTTTTTTCAACAGCATTCAAAAAGCCCAAAGGATGAGAACCTACTGACCTTTCCTAGTCTGAACTGGCTTCAAACCGAACTGAGGGAATCGTCTACAGTTCAAACAACTAGGTGGCCCATGGGCTGCCCCACCACTCCTGTCAAGTCACAGCTTCAAAGATTTACTCCCCCTATGGCGTTCTGAGAAACGAAAAAAGAGAAAAGAAACCGCTTGATCACAGGGATTTATTTGTGAAGTAATGTATAGGCCTCAACAGGTATGTATCAGCTGGTGTGTTTATAAGGTCGTCTCCTAATCTTATCCCTCTCCACGCCTACTTGTCGGTTGACTGCTTTTTTGAGGGAAAACTCCAAACGAACCAAGGAGAGTGACAGTTGGGGTGTTGCGGTCCCATGAGAGACTCCGCAGGGACCGACAATCACGTCGACGCCATGAGTAGTACTTTAGTAACAAAGACAAAGACTGGAAAGAGAAGCGACCTGAAAGGAGGTCCGACGGAGGAAAGAAAGGGAAAAAGAGGCCAAGGCGGCCCTGCTGCTTAGGCGGCAAAGACTGCGGCAAGGATCCAAGGCCAAAGGGAAAGATGCCAAAAGAAGAAAGAAGGAGCAGGTTCCGCTCGCCCGCCGTCGCCTTCTACGTGGACAACACGACGAAAGAGGCCCAACCCGGCGCCGGGGACGCGGCAAGAAGTCCAGCAACGCCTGAGGTATGATGAGATGAAGATACTTATTATAAAACACACAGCCTAGTATTCATAACGTACACATTATTTGTGGTTGAAATATATTTTTTATCAAAACGCATATTAATAAAACATTATTTGTGTTCCTATGTGGTAGTTGGTGGAGCATAGGCTGTGCAATGCTATGGTCAAGGGGTTTTGTTTTTGGAAGTTGCAGATATATGAATATATCTCTGCAACTTCACAAAACACAAACCCTTGACCCATCATTGCAATCATATAATCTATGTGTATGTGTGTACTATATTTGTAAATAAAATAAACATCGTTTTTTTTGTGGGGGGGTAACTGTTTTGACATGGGCAGCCTGAAAAAAGCCACTTAGGTGGCCCGCCTAGGACTTTTATTTGCAGAAACAAACCTGTAATATATGCCATTTAGAAGACACTGCACAGTGAACCTTATAAGCATGTGCGCAAAGGACGTAACAACGCTGCCATCAGCTGACAACTGATCTTAATTATATAGTATAATAATATAATACCCCAACTGTTTATATATATATATATCAACATGTAGTGTTGGTCCTCATGTTTCATCAGCTGAAAAAAAAAATATAAAATCCAGAAATGTTCTCAGCACCAAAAGAGTGATTTCTCTCAGATTTTGCCACAATTTGTTACATCGCTGTTATGAGCATTTTCTCTTTGCCAAGAAATCCATCCACCTGACAATGTGGCATATCAAGAGAAGCTGACTCAACAGCATGATCATTACACAGGTGGCACCTTGTGCTGGGCACAATAAAAGGACACTCTAAATGTGCAGTTTGTCACAATGCAAGCTCCTCAACTTGAGAGGTCGCTTGCAAGTTGCATCGCTGCTGACTGCAGGAATGTCCACCAGAGCTGTTGCCAGAATTTTAAATGTTCATTCTCTAGCTAACTCTCTTTTCGAGAATTTGGCCAGTACGTCCAACATGCTAAAACCGCAGACCACAGTATCGTTTGTAACTTCTCTCCAGATGTAAATGTATGTATAAAAGATAATGGACAATATACTTTTCAATAAGACATCTTTGAGAACAAATATTCTGTCTAAAATGATGTTGAGTCACTCCGATAGCATAAGCCATGGCAAAATGTGTAGAATTGCAGGAAATTAGCTTTAAAATTGCACATTTTCGTCTCGCTACATGCAAAATGTGTTAGAAATTTCAAAAATTGGAGTGTTACTGATACACCCATGGCCACGCCCACCACTAACCAATTTTGATCCAAAAAAAACTGTTATTATTATTCTACATCACACAGCGTTTCTCAAACTCAATCCTGGGGACCCCAAGGGGGCAATCTTTTTTTAAATTCTAGCACAGCACATTCATTCAAATAATCAAAGCTTGTTGATGAGTCGATTTATTTAAATCAGCTGTGAGTACTAAGGTAAACTAACCGTGGGTCCTCAAGACTGAGTTTTGAAACGATGTAACATGTTTCATAACATGGACAACACAACTTTCCCATTCCCAGGTGATCAAAGAGGCTAACAAGTGCCGTGAGGAGAACTCCATGCGTCTGGACCTGTCCAAGCGTTCCATCCCATGTTACCCACCTCCATCAAGGAACTCACCCAGCTGGCAGAGCTCTACCTGTACAGCAACAAGCTCCAAGCCTCCCTCAGAAGTGCTGCCTGTCCTGCGCTGTCACTTAGCCTTGAGTGAGAACTCCCTAACCAGCCTATCAGAGTCCTTGGACTCCCTGAGAAGTTGAGGATGCTGGTACCTGAGGCAAACAAACTGAGGAGATACCGGCTGGTGGTTTCCGGTGACGTCGGCTGACCACACTGTACCTGGTAGAGTTCAACCGGGATCACGGCGGTGGAGAGGGAGCATCCGGAACCTGGCGAAGTTGACCATTCACATCGTGAGAAAAGATCAAACAGCTGCCTGCCGAATAGTGGGAGATGGGAGGGGAAATAGGAGAGATGAGGGGGAGAGAATGAGTGGGGGAAGAGTGAGTGGAGGAGAGCGGAGGAGAGTCATCCACGAGCACAAGATCAAACCGTGAGTGTTGAGAGGGAGGGAGTCGAGGCTGCAGATTGGGGTTCTGTGATGACAATGACGATGCATCTCATTTTTGCATAAGCCGGAGCGTTACACACTCTTTTGGCCTGGTTTTAGCTGTCCCAGACCAGTTTGAGATCGGGAGAAAAATCCCATGTCGTTCTGCGTACTTGGCGCATGGCCGTCACCGACGCTCAGTCAGTGATGCATCCGAGGGCTACCAATCCCGTCTTTCGAGACGTCCCAATATTTTCAAAATCTCCAATGCGTCTTGTAGTGTGAAGGTTGCAAGACACGTTTTGAGAAAGTGATCAGCAATAGACAATGAGAGCTCGCCAGAGAAGAAGCCACGTGAGATGATGATGTTGCATCACAGTCACCTCCAGAATGTGTAGACTCTCCAGCAGTAGTGATTACTACTAGTATATTGGGAATTGTGTTTGTACTTGCCTTAACCAAAGCATCAAATCGTTACAGCTCTGAAGTTTTCGACTACCATGTTATTCAGTTTTAAGTCCATGTATGGCTAATATTGTAACACTGTATGGATGCGTGAAGTCTACTGAAACGTTTGAGGCTTGTTTGAGCCACAGCTTGTTGTAGCTACGTTAACAGATCTAATCACATTGTTTTCGAGGACAGCGTGGTATGGAGAATCCTCACAACCAACGAAGAGTCTTGTAGTGTGTGACTCTCCGTCTGTGCCACATGGTTACGTGTGCGCACACTACGTTAGCCAGACAACGAACTTACAGGAAAGACGGTCGTTAAATGGTGAGCAGCTCAGCGACGTTAGATTTGAAAGTCGTCTAGTGTATAACCCGGCATTACAGAGACATCGCTGCAGTGTTGTGAATAAGCTAAAGCCATAAGCTAAACAGTCTTTTAATAACTCTGATTGCGGTTCTTGTCCAGATTAGTCACGTTGTGTGTGTTGAACTGTTGTTGGCCCTGCCTCTCTGCAGAGGGGAGCTCTGTAACCTCATCACCTGGACGTAGCCGCATAACCAGCTGGAACACCTACCAAGGAGATCGGCAACTGCACCCAGATCACCAAACCTGGACCTACAGCACAACGAGGCTACTGGAGCTACCAGAAACTATAGGTGAGACTGACGGGACCTCAGCGTGCAGAATTGTTCTCTCCTCAATGTGCAATTTGGTCAATATTTCTATATACTCAGCCTACAGAATACCGATCTGACACAGCTGCACAGTGCACATTCTTAATGGTACATTGTGATGACTAGGATAAAACATTTGAGAATTCTCATTAATTGTATAATCTACAGTTTGATTAGTGCTGGTATTTAAGATAAGATGGTACTTTATATCCGCCACGAGGCAAATTTGATTGACAGCGGATACATACATACATTTTCATACATTTGAAACGTTTAACATGATTGATGATCTGACTTTGTCTGGATTTTTGTAATTTAACCTTCTTGTTGCAGGTAACTTGTCAAGCATAAACCGGCTTGGGTCTGCGGTACAACCGGTTTGTCAGCCATCCTCCAGGTCTGCTAGCCAAGTGGACAGAGAACTGGAAGAGCTCACATAGAAAACAACAACATCTCCGTGTTACCAGAAGTGAGTGGTGCTTTAGTGATTGCTGCTTTAATGGTATTGTTAGGGATATAGCAGAGTCTATCTACCGTCCTCCTCTTATCCCAGGGTCTCCTGTCTAGTCTGGTGAATCTGACCAGTCTAACCTAGCGAGGAACTGTTTCAGTCCTAGCCGGTGGGAAGGACCCTCCCAGTTTCTCCACCATCTACTCTTCTCAACATGGAGCACAACCGCATCAACAAGATCCCCTTTGGAATCTTCTCCAGGGCCAAAGTCCTCAGCAAACTCAACATGAAGGTAAGGAGATGCTGTCCATTGTATCAGTGTTGTCATCTCCTTCCCTTTTTTGATGATTCTAGTAAGAGGACCAAGACGATAGTCCCAGACATTATGTAGGCAGGACAATCTCTCTTTCTTCTGACGTTAAAGGGATGTTGGTGATTTGGCAATGAAGACCCTTTGAATGTACTTTTCCCAGAGTCGTGGATACCATTTTTATGAATCTGCGTCCAGTATGAAAGAAGTTATGGTAGTTTCATGAGCCAATTGCTAACTAGCGTTAGCAGCAATGACTGGTTAGTGCTATAGGATAACAATCATTGCGCCAAAACTAGCAATAGCAACTTCCTTCAAACTGCACGCAGAGACATAAAAATGGTATCCACGATTTCATCTGACTCTGGGAAGTAGATAAGGGCCTCCTTTGCCAAAATGGCCCCAACTATCCCTTTAAGGTTGACAAATGGTTGGTGTATGGTGGTCGGTGGTGGCTTATGGTAAAGAGCTGACATGAGCAACACCTATATTGCAAGCAATGTTTCTTCTGCTCTGGCTCTGGAATTGTTGTCAATGTCGTGTGTTTTTTTTCTCAGGACAACCAGTTGACGTCTCTGCCTCTAGACTTTGGCACGTGGACCAGTATGGATGGAGCTAATCTGGCCACCAATCAGCTGACAAAGACCAGAGGACATCTGCGGTTCTCGTTTCGCTTGAGGTGAGGACTAGATAGAATTCCCAATGGGATCTTTCCTAGGAATATGTGGACTTTGTACTTTTCTGATGCTCATAATTATACATTATTCAACCTGACCAGAAAATTCTAATTATGTATCACTCGCCCATTTCAGCATACAGTAGGTGATCAACTATTTTGTTATTTTTAGGGTTGTAACACAAGCTACAGGTTGTGACAGTTCGCTTTCAGTGTTCTGAAACGTCTGTTTTGTTCACAGGTCTTGATATTTGTCCAACAATCTTCTAAGAAGTTTGCACATGGTATTTGGCAACCTGAGGAAACTCGGGAGCTCGACTTGGAGGAGACAAAGTTGGACTCGCTCCCGAATGAAATAGCTTACCTGAAAGATTTACAGGTTTGATACTATTCAGCTGTTTCCCTACACTGTCACGTAAGCATTTAGGCCTACCTTTAACTAAATGTGTTTGAGTTATAAACTTCTAAAGACCATAACAGATGTAGTGATGTGCTGTGATGAGTAATTTCATTGACACAAGTATTCTTTCTTCTACTTTTAAATGCCCAATGCATAATAAATAAAATCCAAAGATTTATATTATACACTTTATAAGCTCGGAAATATTCAGACCTTGATTTTTCCACATTTTACGTTACAGCCTTATTCTAAAATTGATTCAGTTTTTTCCCATCATTCAATCTAGACACAATACCCCACACAATCGAAAATGGTTTTTTACGTAAGTATTCAGACCTTTGCGTATGAGACTCAATATTGAGCTCCTGTGCTCCGTGTCCATTATGTGATCGTCCTTGATGTTACTACTCTCTGAGTGGTGGATGTGGTCTCAGGCACTGCATCTCTCAGTGCTAAGAGGCGTCACTACAGACCCTGTGTTCGATTCCGGCTGTATCAAACGGCCGATGATTGGGAGTCCCATAGGAGTGGCGACAATTGGCCAGTTGTTTGTTTAGGGATGTGGCCTGGTAGCCGGTTACTGTGTAAAGAAAGAATTGTTGTTCTTTAACTGACTTGCCTAGGTTAAAGAAAAGTAAAGGAGTAGTTAAACTACAAACTTGATTGTTCAACTTGGTAAATTCATTTGATTTGGACATGATTGGGGAAGGCACATACAAGGCCCCACAGTTGACAGTGCATGTCAGAAGCCAAAACCCAGCGTGGGTGAAGGTCATACGGTGGCTGAGGACTCGAGGGTCCCGAGATCGAGAGCGAGAGACGATTGTGTCGAGGCACAGATCTGGGGTAAGGCGCTACCAAACAATTCTTTGCAGTCATTGAAGGACCCAAGAACACGTGGCCTCCGTGTGCGTTATAATAATGGAAGAAGGTTTGAACACCAAGACTCTTCCTAGATAGGCCGCCCGGCCTAAACATAAAGCAATCGGGGGGAGAAAGGACTTGGTTCTTAGGTGACGGTGACCAGAGAACCCGCTGGGTCACTCTGACAGAGCTCTAGAGGCTCCTCTGTGGAGATGTTGTGATGAAATCCCAGAAGGGACTCAAACAATCTCTGCAGCGGACCCACTAAAGTCACACCTTTATGGTAGAGGGCCAGACGGGAAAGCCACTCCTACAGTAAAGGCACATATGACAGCCACTTGGAGTTTGCCAAAAGGCACCTAAGAGGACTCTCAGACAATGAGAAACTAAGATTCTCTTGGTCTGATTGAAACCAAGATTGAACTCTCTTTTGGACTGAATGCCAACGTTCACGTCGAGCTGAAGAGAAACCTGGCCACCATCCCTGATGGTGAAGCATTGCTGGTGGCAGCAGCCTGCCTTTGGGGTGATGTTTTTCAGCTGCTCAGGGGCGGGGGAGACTAGTCAGGATCGAGGTGGTAAAGATGTGACTGACATAGTACAAGAGCAATCGCCTTGATGAAAACCCTGCTCCACGTAGCGCCTCAGGGATCCTCGCAGACTGGGTGGGGCGATGGTTCACCTTTCCAACAGGACAACGATTCGTAAGCACATCAAGCCAAGACGACAACAGGAGTGGGCATCGGGACTAGTCTCTGAATGTCCTTGAGTTGGCCCTAAGCCAGAGCCTGGACTTGAACCCACGTCCCCGGTGTTTCGTCGATCAAACATCTGGAGAGACCTTGAAAACAGGCTGGTGCGCGAGCGGCTCCCCATCACTTGACAGAGTGCTTGAGAGGATCTGCAGAGAAAAATGAGGAGAGACTCCGCAAGGCTGTGTAGCGTCTCATTACCAAGAAGACGTCCAATAGCTGTAATTACTGCCAAAGGTGTTAACAAAGCACTAGTGTTACAAGGGTCTGAATACTTATGTAAATGTGATCTTTCTAAAAAAACCTTGTTTTTGCTTTGTCATTATGGGGTTTATCGTGTGTAGATTGAGGGGCGGGTGGGTGGGAACAATTGAATCAGTTTTAGAATAAGGGCTTAATGTAATCAAATGAAAAAAGTCTAAGAGGGCTAAATTACTTTTCCGTAAGGCACTGGTATATACAGAAGTACATGGACCCCTTGCAAATGTGTGATTTGGCTTTATTTCGCCCACACCTGTTGGTTGACTGCGTGTATAAAATTTGAGCACACAAAGCCATATGCAATTCTCCATAGGAGACAAACATTGGCAGTAGAATTGGCTCCTGTGTAGAGCTCTGTGACTGGTTTCAACGTGCACCTTGAGTTAGTGAGCCACCTTTCCAACAAGTTCATTTCGTTAAAATGTCTCCCTGTTCTAGAGCTGCTTTTACGGTCAACTGTATAGTGTTTATTTTTGAAGGGAAATGTCTTAGGAGCAACAACGGGCTCATCTGTTGAACCTGGTAGAGCACACAAGCTCACAGACGGACCTGCCGAGTGACTGAAGCGAGTTGTAGAGCGTTAAAAACTCATCTCTTGGGTCCTACGGTTGGTGTCAACCACTCACTACTGACTTCCAAACTGCCTCTAGCCAAGCAGCTGTCAGCACAAGACCTGTCTGTCAGGAGTTTCATGAAATGGGTTTCCCTCAAGCTAGCCGCGACGCCACAAGAGCCCCCAACACCCAACCTCCCCAGATGTTGGATCAATCTGCCCAAAGCGATCAGGTCTTGGAGTGGGGGTCTGTTACCAGAACGTCTTCGAGCACAAGGCCAAAATATGAAGGACTCTAGTATTGGGTGGAAAAGCAGTGGAAACGCAGAAGACAGTGTCCGTCGCATGCGTGCCGAAAACCCGAGAGCGGAGACTTATTGCCTCCCCACCACACGTCTGGCCAGGTCACAAACACAATCTTGCGTGACAACCCACAACATCGTCTAGGAGCTATGGAATTTGGCCTGCACACCTGACGCTGCGGCCCGAAAGCCACGGCTAATCCCAAAGCCCAGACGGTGTCCAACAGCCTCCAAGCCTCCGACTACTAGCACAACCCTCGACTGATGCTCTTGGTGGGCTTGAATGAGAAGGCAATGTC
>NW_019944669.1:0-9305 GCF_002910315.2 Salvelinus sp. IW2-2015
GAAAGGAAGGGGGAGAGGGGGGAGAGGGTAGGGTGTATTAGAGACAGCTCTGAGTCAGAAATGGATGAGAGGGGGTGAGGGGCGTAGGGCAGAAAGGGACAGGGAGGAATAGGGTTCTCCTTATAGGGTGTCCTTGTATGTTCTCCTTGTAGGTTCTCCTTATAGGGTTCTCCTTATAGAGTTATTCTAATAGGTTCTCATTGTAGGTTCTCCTAATAGGTTATCCGTATGGGGTTCTCCTTATAGGGTTCTCCTTATAGGGTTCTCCTTTTAGGGTTATCCTTATGGGGTTCTCCTTATAGGGTTCTCCTTATAGGGTTCTCCTTTTAGGGTTATCCTTATAGGTTCTCTTTATATGGTTCTCCTTATGGGGTTCTCCTTATGGGGTTCTCCTTATAGTTTCTCCTTATATGGTTCTCCTTATGGTGTTCTCCTTATGGGGTTCTCCTTATAGGGTTATCCGTATAGGTTCTCCTAATAGGTTCTCCTTACAGGGTTCTCCTTATAGGGTTCTCCTTATAGGGTTCTCCTTNTGGGGTTCTCCTTATAGGGTTATCCGTATAGGTTCTCCTAATAGGTTCTCCTTACAGGGTTCTCCTTATAGGGTTCTCCTTATAGGGTTCTCCTTATGGAGTTCTACTTATGGGGTCCTCCTTGTGGTGTTCTCCTTAGAGGGTTCTCATTATAGGGTTCTCCTTATATGTTATCCTAATACGTTATCATTGTATGTTCTCCTTACAAGGTTCTCCTTATAGGTTATCTTTATAGGGTTCTCCTTATAGGATCTCCTTATAGGTTCCCCTAATAGGTTATCCTTACAGGGTTCTCCTTGTAGGGTTCTCCTTCAAGGGCGACATTGGGTGTGTTTGACGTTGCAGCCAACAGWGCAACTGCCGACTGACTGATCTACAAAGAACCTTGTAAATAACTACTCAGATCAGTCAGTCTCAATTAACCCTTGACACATTACAGTTTTAATCCTTTCCAACACGGCCATTGTGTACACTCAGCAATCCTGCTTCCTCTACTCTCCTCCGTCTCAGAGGGAGGGAGGGATGGAGGGAGAGATAGAGGAGAGACAGAGCGAGGCAGAGKGGGAAGGAGAGAGGGATGGAGGGAGAAAGGGAGAGTCAGAGAWGGAGAGAGAGAGGGGAGGGATGGGAAGTTAAGGCAGTGAAACGTCGCTGGTTTGAATCCCCAAGCCTACTTTGTGAAAATCGATTTACCCTTGAGAAATGCACTTAAACCTAATTGCTCCTGTAAGTTGCGCTGGATAAGAGTGTCTGCTAAATTATTAAAATGTAAATAACCCAGAGTCCGGAATATAGATGGTAGTGAGGCCTTCTAGGTGGTAACAGGCCTGTGACTCGGCCTCTTTGTTGTTAATCAAGCCTACCACTGTTGTGTCMTRAGCAATCTTGATGATTGAGTTTGAGACGTGCATGGCCACGCAATCGTGGGTGAACAGGGAGTACATTAGAGGGCTGAGCACGCACCTCTGGGCAGCGTCCGTGTTGAGGATTAGAGTGGCGGAGATGTTGTTGCCTACCTTCACAACCTGGGGTGGGTCCGTCAGGAAGTCTAGGACCCAGTTGCACAGAGAGAGGTTCAGACCCAGGACCTCGAGCTTAGTAAAGAGCTCTGAGGGTACTATGGCGTTGAAGGCAGAGCTGGAGTCATTGAACATCATTCTTACATAGGTATTCCTCTTGTCCAGGTGGGATAGAACAGGGTGCAGCGCAATGAAGATCCTGGGAACTGATGAAAGAATGACATCACGCTCTAAAAACAGCCACTAAAGTCCAAATTTGAGCATGACAGATGTAGGTTTACCATGTTGACAAATAAGGCGATGAAAGAAATCAGACAGACCAAGGCAAACTTTTGTAATAACATAATTGGTGAAYKAAAGAGAAATTGTAAATTGATCTGGGAGAATGTAAAAAAGTTAACAGGGAATATTAACACTGCAAAAAGATTTAGAAATCATGGCGAATAACAATCTAACACAGGATGCAGTCGAAATAGCAATAGCCTTAATTTCCTACTTTGTTGACTCTGTTTGGGTACTCACACAGAACCCCTCCACTGGTTTCTTGGGCTCAGCGCMAGTGAATGACACCATAAGGGAGGTTTCTGAGTCAGAGGTGAACAAGGTGATTAGCTCACTAAAGATCTCTAAAACCAAAGATGTGTTTGGGCTGGGCTCTACCTTTCTTAAAAACTACAAAGAGTCACTCATTGGCCCCATTACTAAGGTCACCAACACATCTATTGGTCTGGGGGTGTTTCAAAGGGTATGGAAGTCGGCCATAATAACGGCCATTTTTTTTATCGGGCGACCCTGCTGACGTGAGTAACTACAGGCTCATTGGTATACTACCTGTGGTGTCGAAGGTTGTTGAAAAGTGTGTAGCAGAGCAACTGATAGCCCACATCAACAAGAGCRCCTTCACATTACACTCCATGCAGTTTGGCTTCAGAGCYAAACACTCCACAGAAACGGCCAAGTGCTTTCTTCTGGAAAATCTCAAGTCCAAGATGGACAAAGGGGGCGTTGTTGGGGCTGTGTTTCTGGACCTAAGAAAGGATTTTTGAAAAATGTTAACCATGAGATTCTCATCACAAAATTGCCAAGTTCATCTTTTCCCTCGATGCCTTGAGATGGATGAAATCATACCTTGAAGGCAATGAGCTGTCGCCCACTCTCAGCTATGATGTGGGCGTGCCCCAAGGGTCAATACTGGGGCCCCTCCTGTTCAGCCTGTACATTAATGATGTGCCTTCTGTCTGTACTGGGTCTGAAGTTCAGCCTGTCTATTAATGATCTGCCTTCTGTCTGTACTGGGTCTGAAGTTCAAATGTATGCAGATGAAACAGTGATATACAGTTGAAGTCGGAAGTACATACACTTAGGTTGGAATCYTTAAAACTAGTTTTTCAAACACTCCACACATTTCTTGTTAACAAACTATAGATTTGGCAAGTCAGTTAGGACATCTACTTTGTGCATGACATAAGTCATTTCCAACAATTACTTACAGACAGATTATTTCACTTATAATTCACTGTATCACAATTCCAGTGGTTCAGAAGTTTACATACACTAAGTTGACTGTGCTTTTAAACAGCTAGGAAAATTCCAGAAAATGATGTCATGGCTTTAGAAGTTTCTGATAGGCTAATTGACATCACTTGAGTCAATTGGAGATGTACCAGTGGATGTATTTCAAGGCCTACCTTCAAACTCAGTTCCCCTTTGCTTGACAACATGGGAAAATCAAAAATAAATCAGCCAAGACTTCAGAAAGAAAATGGTAGACCTCTTCAAGTCTGGCTCATCCTTGGAAGCAATTTCCAAACACGATGGGACAACGCAGCCTACATACCGCTCAGGAAGGAGACGCTTTCTGTCTCRTAGAGATGAACGTACTTTGGTGCGAAAAGTGCAAATCAATCCCAGAACAACAGCAAAGGATCTTGTGAAGATGCTGGAGGGAACAGGTACAAAAGTATCTATATCCACAGTAAAACGAGTCCTATATCGACATAACCTGAAAGGTACCTCAGCAAGGAAGAAGCCACTGCTCCAAAACCTCCATAAAAAACCCTGAATACGGTTTGCAACTGCACATGGGGACAATGATCGTACTTTTTGGATAAATGTCCTCTGGTCTGATGAAACAAAAATAGAACTGTTTGGTCATAATGACCATCGCTATGTTTGGAGGAAAAAAGAGGGATGC
This sequence comes from Salvelinus sp. IW2-2015, assembly GCF_002910315.2. NCBI lineage: Eukaryota > Metazoa > Chordata > Actinopteri > Salmoniformes > Salmonidae > Salvelinus > Salvelinus sp. IW2-2015. The sequence continues at coordinate 3,747 of NW_019944669.1, forward strand.
TTGCAAGTCGAAGAACACCATCCCAACCGTGAAGCACGGGACGACAGCATCATGTTGTGGTGGTGCTTTGCTGTAGGAGGGACTGGTGCACTTCACAAAATAGATGGCATCATGAGGAGAGGAAAATTATGTGGATATATTGAAGCAACAACATCAGTCAGGAAGTTAAAGCTTGGTCGCAAATGGGTCTTCCAAATGGACAAAAGACACAAGGCATACTTCCAAAGTTGTGAAAAATGCCCTAAGGACAACAAAGTCAAGGTATTGGAGTGGCCATCACAAAGCCCCGACCTCAATCCCATAGAACATTTGTGGGCAGAATGGAAAAAGGCGTTTTTCGAGCAATGAGGCCTACAAACCTGACTCAGTTACACCAGCTCTGTCAGGAGGAATGGGCCAAAATTCACACAACTTATTGTGGGAAGCTTGTGGAAGGCTACCCAAAATGTTTGACAATTTAAAGACTTTAACAGTCAATGTTCCCAGTCACCTTGTCATGGTTTAATGCGATGGTTCTCACTTTCAGTTTTGTGTAAATGCTGCCATCTATCCACTGTTTTTGTTTTGTCACAGAAGGAATCGTCACAGTAGGAACAACATCCTGATGAATTCTGTCACCGAGTCCTTGTATACGTCGATASTATTCCCAGAGGCGAACTGCAACATTTCCCATGTGATCAAAACAGTCTTGAAGCAGAGATTTRGATTAGTTAGACCAACGTTGACCAGTCCCTACCATGGGTAATTCCTGGTTAGGTTTCTGCCTATAGGCGAGGAGTAGGATGGAGGCGTGATCTGATTTGCCGAAGGGAAGTTGTTGTAGCTGTCCCAGAAGGGAGAGTAACACTGGTCAAGTGTATTCTCTTAGCGTGTTGCACAGAAGATGTGTCCATAGAATTTTGGGATAATTTTCCTCAGATATCCTTTTATTTATCAGTCACCTGACCATCTATTGAATTTTCATAATTCCATATGGGTTCCCGAGTGGTGCAGCAGTCTAAGGTTCTGCATCTCAGTACAGGAGGTGTCACAACTATCCCTGGTTCAAATCCAGGCTGTATTATATCTGCCCGTGATTGGGAGTCCCATAGGGTAGAGCACAATTGGGACAGCGTCGTCCGGGGTAGGCTGTCATTGTAAATACACATTTTTCCTCTCTGCGCTACGGATCCCTTTAGCGGGATCATTTTCCTCAACAACCGCTGAATTGCAGGGCGCAAAATATTACTAAAATATTTATAATCATGCAATCACAAGTGAAATATACCAAAACAAATCAAATCAAATGTATTTATATAGCCCTTCGTACGTCAGCTGATATCTCAAAGTGCTGTACAGAAACCCAGCCTAAAACCCCAAACAGCAAGCAATGCAGGTGTAGAAGCACGGTGGCTAGGAAAAACTCCCTAGAAAGGCCAAAACCTAGGAAGAAACCTAGAGAGGAACKAGGCTATGAGGGGTGGCCAGTCCTCTTCTGGCTGTGCCTGGTGGAGATTATAACAGAACATGGCCAAGATGTTCAAATGTTCATAATTGACCAGCATGGTCAAATAATAAATATACCGTTGAAGTCGGAAGTACATACACTTAGGTTGGAATCGTTAAAACTAGTTTTTTCAAACACTCCACACATTTCTTGTTAACAAACTATAGATTTGGCAAGTCAGTTAGGACATCTACTTTGTGCATGACATAAGTCATTTCCAACAATTACTTACAGACAGTTTTTCACTTATAATTCACTGTATCACAATTCCAGTGGTTCAGAAGTTTACATACACTAAGTTGACTGTGCTTTTAAACAGCTAGGAAAATTCCAGAAAATGATGTCATGGCTTTAGAAGTTTCTGATAGGCTAATTGACATCACTTGAGTCAATTGGAGATGTACCAGTGGATGTATTTCAAGGCCTACCTTCAAACTCAGTTCCCCTTTGCTTGACAACATGGGAAAATCAAAATAAATCAGCAAGACTTCAGAAAGAAAATGGTAGACCTCTTCAAGTCTGGCTCATCCTTGGAAGCAATTTCCAAACACGATGGGACAACGCAGCCTACATACCGCTCAGGAAGGAGACGCTTTCTGTCTCTTAGAGATGAACGTACTTTGGTGCGAAAAGTGCAAATCAATCCCAGAACAACAGCAAAGGATCTTGTGAAGATGCTGGAGGGAACAGGTACAAAAGTATCTATATCCACAGTAAAACGAGTCCTATATCGACATAACCTGAAAGGTACCTCAGCAAGGAAGAAGCCACTGCTCCAAAACCTCCATAAAAAACCCTGAATACGGTTTGCAACTGCACATGGGGACAATGATCGTACTTTTTGGATAAATGTCCTCTGGTCTGATGAAACAAAAATAGAACTGTTTGGTCATAATGACCATCGCTATGTTTGGAGGAAAAAGAGGGATGCTTGCAAGTCGAAGAACACCATCCCAACCGTGAAGCACGGGGACGACAGCATCATGTTGTGGTGGTGCTTTGCTGTAGGAGGGACTGGTGCACTTCACAAAATAGATGGCATCATGAGAGAGGAAAATTATGTGGATATATTGAAGCAACATCTCAGACATCAGGAAGTTAAAGCTTGGTCGCAAATGGGTCTTCCAAATGGACAAAGACCACAAGCATACTTCCAAAGTTGTGAAAAATGCCCTAAGGACAACAAAGTCAAGGTATTGGAGTGGCCATCACAAAGCCCCGACCTCAATCCCATAGAACATTTGTGGGCAGAATGGAAAAAGGCGTTCGAGCAATGAGGCCTAAACCTGACCTCAGTTACACCAGCTCTGTCAGGAGGAATGGGCCAAAATTCACACAACTTATTGTGGGAAGCTTGTGGAAGGCTACCCAAATGTTTGACAATTTAAAGACTTTAACAGTCAATGTTCCCAGTCACCTTGTCATGGTTTAATGCGATGGTTCTCACTTTCAGTTTTGTGTAAATGCTGCCATCTATCCACTGTTTTTGTTTTGTCACAGAAGGAATCGTCACAGTAGGAACAACATCCTGATGAATTCTGTCACCGAGTCCTTGTATACGTCGATATATTCCAGAGGCGAACTGCAACATTTCCCATGTGATCAAAACAGTCTTGAAGCAGAGATTTGATTAGTTAGACCAACGTTGACCAGTCCCTACCATGGGTAATTCCTGGTTAGGTTTCTGCTTATAGGCGAGGAGTAGGATGGCGTGATCTGATTTGCCGAAGGGAAGTTGTTGTAGCTGTCCCAGAAGGGAGAGTAACACTGGTCAAGTGTTGCGCACAGAAGATGTGTCCATAGAATTTTGGATAATTTTCCTCAGATATCCTTTTATTTATCAGTCACCTGACCATCTATTGATTTTCATAATTCCATATGGGTTCCGAGTGGTGCAGCAGTCTAAGGTTCTGCATCTCAGTACAGGAGGTGTCACAACTATCCGGTTCAAATCCAGGCTGTATTATATCTGCCGTGATTGGAGTCCCATAGGGTAGAGCACAATTGGGCCAGCGTCGTCCGGGGTAGGCTGTCATTGTAAATACACATTTTTCCTCTCTGCGCTACGGATCCCTTTAGCGGGATCATTTTCCTCAACAACCGCTGAATTGCAGGCGCAAAATATTATAAAATATTTATAATCATGCAATCACACAGTGAAATATACCAAAACAAATCAAATCAAATGTATTTATATAGCCCTTCGTACGTCAGCTGATATCTCAAAGTGCTGTACAGAAACCCAGCCTAAAACCCCAAACGCAAGCAATGCAGGTGTAGAAGCACGGTGGCTAGGAAAAACTCCCTAGAAAGGCCAAAACCTAGGAAGAAACCTAGAGAGGAACAAGGCTATGAGGGGTGGCCAGTCCTCTTCTGGCTGTGCCTGGTGGAGATTATAACAGAACATGGCCAAGATGTTCAAATGTTCATAATTGACCAGCATGGTCAAATAATAATAATCACAGTAGTTACGAGGGTGCAGCAAGTCAGCAACTCAGGATAAATGTCAGTTGGCTTTTTTGCACGTCCGGTGAACAGGTCAGAGTTCCAAAGCCGCAGGCAGACAGTTGAAACTGGAGCAGCATAAGGCCAGGTGGACTGGGGACAGCAAGGAGTCATAATGCCAGGTAGTCCTGACGCATGGTCCTAGGGCTCAGGTACTCCGAGAGAGAGAAAGAAAGAGAGGAAGGAGAGAATTAGAGGAGCATACTTAAATTCACACAGAACACCGGATAAGACAGAGAGAAGTACTCCAGATATAACAAACTGACCCTAGCCCCCCGACACATTAACTACTGCAGCATAAATCTGGAGGCTGAGACAGGGGGGTCAGGAGACACTGTGGCCCCATCCGATGATACCCCCGGACAGGGCCAAACAGGAAGGATATAACCCCACCCACTTTGCCAAAGTACAGTCCCCACACCACTAGAGGGAAATCTTCAACCACCAACTTACATATCCTGAGACAAGGCCGAGTATAGCCCACGCTTAGCTTGTTGTTAATCCACCTATGGTGTCAGATTTTGAAAATATGCTTTACAGAGAAAGAAATCCAAGCTTTTGTGAGTGTATCAGTCAATGCTAGAACAGCTAGCCCCAAATTAGCATGGTCACAAAAGTCAGAAAAGCAATACAATTAATCGCTTACCTTTGATAATCTTCGGATGTTTGCACTCACGAGACTCCCAGTTACACAATAAATGTTATTTTTGTTCGATAAATATTACTTTTATAACAAAAAACGCCATTTGGGTTGCGCGTTATGTTCAGAAAACTACCTCGTTCCTTTCAACGAAAATTCCAAAAAGTATCCGTAATGTTCGTAGAAACATGTCAAATGTTTTTTATAATCAATCCTCAGGTTGTTTTTAACAAACATAATCGATAATATTTCAACCGGACCGTAACCTATTCAATAAAAGAGAGAAAGAAAATGGAGAGCTACCCCTCGCGCGCAGGAACTATTCAGAGGACACCTGACTAGTTTTGAAAAATCCACTCATTTTTCAAAATAAAAGCCTGAAACTATGTCTAAAGCCTGGTCACAGCCTGAGGAAGCCATTGGAAAAGGAATCTGGTTGATACCCCTGTAAATGGAAGAAACGGGAAATGAACACAGATAAAAAAATATATATATCACTTCCGGGTTAGATTTCCTCAGGTTTCGCCTGCAAAATCTGTTTTTGTATACTCACAGACAATATTTTGACAGTTTTGGAAACTTCGGAGCGTTTTCTATCCTAATCTGTAAATATATGCATATTCTACGATCTGGACCTGAGAAATAGTCCCTTTACCTTGGGAACGTTATTTAAAAAAATAAAATAAATCTGACCCTAGCGTCAAGAAGTTTTAACCGACATGCCTAGGTAAATAATGGATAAACAAAATATTGATTCTCCCATTCTATGTCACTATTGTCACGTCCTGAGCTTAGTTCCATTTTTGTGTCTCTATTTTAGTTTTTCAGGGCGTGAGGTTAGGGTGGGCAGTCTATGTTCTTTTTTCTAGTTTGTTGTTTTTCTATGTGTATGGCCTGGTTGGTGGTTTAAATCAGAGGCAGCTGTTAC
>NW_019944669.1:11587-15245 GCF_002910315.2 Salvelinus sp. IW2-2015
TAATCACAGTAGTTAACGAGGGTGCAGCAAGTCAGCACTCAGAGTAAATGTCAGTTGGCTTTTTTAGCACGTCCGGTGAACAGGTCAGAGTTCCAAAGCCGCAGGCAGAACAGTTGAAACTGGAGCAGCATCAAGGCCAGGTGGACTGGGGACAGCAAGGAGTCATAATGCCAGGTAGTCCTGACGCATGGTCCTAGGGCTCAGGTACTCCGAGAGAGAGAAAGAAAGAGAAGAGAAGGAGAGAATAGAGAGAGCATACTTAAATTCACACAGAACACCGGATAAGACAGAAGAAGTACTCCAGATATAACAAACTGACCCTAGCCCCCCGACACATTAACTACTGCAGCATAAATACTGGAGGCTGAGACAGGAGGGGTCAGGAGACACTGTGGCCCCATCCGATGATACCCCCGGACAGGGCCAAACAGGAAGGATATAACCCCACCCACTTTGCCAAAGTACAGTCCCCCACCACTAGAGGGAAATCTTCAACCACCAACTTACATCCTGAGACAAGGCCGAGTATAGCCCACAGCTTAGCTTGTTGTTAATCCACCTATGGTGTCAGATTTTGAAATATGCTTTACAGAGAAAGAAATCAGCTGTGAGTGTATCAGTCAATGCATACGCCCCAAATTAGCATGGTCACAGAAAAGTCAAAACAATTAATCTTCGTGAATTGTTTGCACTCACGAGACTCCCAAGTATACAATATAATATACATAAATATTACTTTTATAACAAAAAAACGCCATTTGGGTTGCGCGTTATGTTCAAGAACTAACAGCCTCGTTCCTTTCAACGAAAATTCCAAAAAGTATCCGTAATGTTCGTAGAAACATGTCAAATGTTTTTTATAATCAACCTCAGGTTGTTTTTAACAAACATAATCGATAATATTTCAACCGGACCGTAACCTATTCAATAAAAGATTCTCTCTTGTATCGTTGTCTCTGATTGGGAGCCATATTTAGGTAGCCTGTTTTCCATTGTGTGTTGTGGGTGATTGTTTCCTGTGTTAGTGTTTGTTTCACATTTCAGGACTGTTTCGGTTTTCGTTATCATTCACTTTGTTATTTTTGTATTTTGTCGTGTTCAGTTTTATTAAACTATCATGGACACACTTACTACGCTGCGTATTGGTCCGATCCTTCATACTCCTCGTCTGAAGAGGAGGAAAATCGTTACAACTATAACAGATATTTAAGGTAGTTTGAGAAATGAAATCCAGCTTGGCATGTCTACTTTCCAATAAGGCTAGAGATCTCTAAAGATATATTTTCTCAATAGATTGGGTGAATCCATATGGAATGATGAGAATTCAATTGATAGGCAGGTGGTTGGCTGATCACATCACAATTACCCCATTTCAAACAGTCAGAAAGAAAAGATTGGATCTGTGTCTGGGTTCTTGTGAAAAGAGGAGGGACGTCCCAGAAAACCGTGAACGTTCCCAGAACATTAGCTAAGTTTCCCATTCACTTTTTAACTGCACTGGGATAAATCAGGGTCACACAGAGTGCTTCTTGGTAGTCTTAAACAAATATACTTTGAAACAAATATATACACCTCAAGCAAATGGTTATGGAGTTATAAAAAGAAGACACCTGTACCGTGTCAGATATAGAGTGACATGTAATAACCCTTGTGCTTTGCTGAAAAAAAGATGGCGTCCATTCTGGTATGGGTTAGACTGATCCGCACAGTTTAAACACACTCAAGACAGGCAAATAATCAAACTTTATTTGGTCTTGTCAGACCTTTCAGAAAGAATAAATACAAGAACATTTGATTTCAAAAACTCTATATTTAAGAACTATTTGTTTCAACATATTTATTTTCTCACAAACAAGCGTTTTCCTATTTGGAGCTCATGCTGAGCTCATGTCGCTGCTCTCGCACTGAGAAGGAGAAGTTAGGCTCCTTTTCACTCAAACATCATTATAAAAGTGCAACCAGAACCAGTCAAAACAAAATACATCAAAAGACATTTGTTTATTATGGACCTGAGCAAATATCTATACACATGAAAGCCTCCGCGTCAAAATAACCCACAACATCATGTTTGAATACAACATCTACACAGACATTCCACAGCACATCAGTGTGTCCACATTTTGAAGTTAGGTTCATAACCCTAAATGAGGAAAAGCTATTTCATTTCATAGAGACAAAGGGGGGTTTAATGAGTATTTTAAACAACTCAAAAGTGGAAATGAGTTAAATTGATCCGCGACATAATAGTAGGGTTAAATGTTGAGTTTACATCCCAATATTACACTTTATATACACAAATACAACAAAACCATTTGACATAGAAACAGGATTTTCAGAGGTCATTTTTTTTTAAAGTTGATTATTCATGAAATTCTGGGGGGGGGGGGAGTTTAATTGTTTTAAGATGGTCATACCAAGGCTCATTTATAATTTTAAGTCCCCTTTAAGTATCACAAAATATATACATTTGGCCTTTAAATAAGGCATTGAATAACAAATTCATAAATGGAAGAACAGACAGTCAAAAAACAGATCAAAAAGGGGGTTTGTTTTAAAGTGTCTCCATCTGTGAGATATAAGAAAGATCAGGAAATTATTTTAAAACAAATGTATCCMTATTCGACCCCTTTTTTGGCACTAAACTGCTTCCAGATACAGTATACTTCCATAAATGTTTAACTGGTAGTGGGCTACCTTCACACGAGGTTTGTGAGGCTTGTGGGCGTCCTAGAGGAAAACAAACCACATGTACACTACAGTTCAAACGTTGTGAGAGTTGTGAGAGTCTCAACTTTCCATTGAGAGGTTCGGTTCCATTGAGAGGTAACCAAAACGGTTCGGACGCGACAGACAGAAGTGGGCAGATAAGCAGTACCGACTTCAGATGGGTTGTTAAGCTACATGGGGGAACGTTATTGAAACGTCAGGTACATGTTTTATACAAACATTCTACGATCATCAGCACGTCAGGTACGTGTTTTATACAAACATTCTACGATCATCAGCACGTCAGGTACGAACAGAAGGACATTAAAGGCTGGGTGAACAGAAGGCCAGTAAAGGCTGGGTGAACAGAAGGCCAGTAAAGGCTGGGTGAAGAGAAGGCCAGTAAAGCTGGGTGAACAGAAAGGACATTAAAGGCTGGGTGAACAGAAGGACAGTAAAGGTTGGGTGAACTTAAAGATTGGGTGAGATAAAAATGAGAGGTGCAACCTAACGTGATTGGAAAACGAACAAAGAGATTGGATGCAGACAAATCAGACATCCCTTTGGTACATCCAGATCATGTTCAATATCCAGATACAGTTTATCCTAGCAAACAAAAAATAGATTTTTAGTGAAAGTTCCCAAAACTTTTGTTCAGTCGTTCTTGATTTCGTAGAATGTTTGTATAAAACGTGTACCTGACGTGCTGATGATCGCAGAAATGTTTGGATATAAAACACGTACCTGACGTGCTGATGCGAGAATGTTTGTATAAAACACGTACCTGACGTGCTGATGATCGTAGAATGTTTGTATAAAACACGTACCTGACGTGCTGATGATCGTAGAATGTTTGTATAAAACACGTACCTGAACGTGCTGATGATCGTAGAATGTTTGTATAAACACGTACCTGACGTGCTGATGATCGTAGAATGTTTGTATAAAACAC
>NW_019944669.1:21487-27591 GCF_002910315.2 Salvelinus sp. IW2-2015
TGTTTTATACAAACATTCTACGATCATCAGCACGTCAGGTACGTGTTTTATACAAACATTCTGCGACCATCAGCACGTCAGGTACGTGTTTTATACAAACATTCTGCGATCATCAGCACGTCAGGTACACGTTTTATACAAACATTCTACGAACATCAGAACGACTGAACAAAAGTTTTGGGAACTTTCACTAAAAATCTATTTTTTGTTTGCTAGGATAAACTGTATCTGGGATATTGAACATGATCTGGATGTACCAAAGGGATGTCTGATTTGTCTGCATCCAATCTCTTTGTTCGTTTTCCAATCACGTTAGGTTGCACCTCTCATTTTTATCTCACCCAATCTTTAAGTTCACCCAACCTTTACTGTCCTTCTGTTCACCCAGCCTTTAATGTCCTTCTGTTCACCCAGCCTTTACTGGCCTTCTCTTCACCCAGCCTTTACTGGCCTTCTGTTCACCCAGCCTTTACTGGCCTTCTGTTCACCCAGCCTTTAATGTCCTTCTGTTCACCCAGCCTTTACTGGCCTTCTGTTCACCCAGCCTTTACTGTCCTTCTGTTCACCCACCCTTTACTGTCCTTCTGTTCACCCAGCCTTTAATGTCCTTCTGTTCACCCAGCCTTTACTGTCCTTCTGTTCACCCACTGGCCTTTGTTTGGGCTGTAGGGCTGCTCAGAGCTGAATGGTACGAGGTGCCGTTCCCCTTCACAGCTCCGTAGGCAAGCACCATGGTCTTGTAAGATGCTGAGCTTCAACTGGAAGCCAACTGTGGAGAGAGCGGAGGAGCGGGGTGCGTGAGGAACTTGGGAAAGTTGACACCCAGACGGGCTGCGCGTCTGGATGAGTTTGTAGGGGTTTAATGGCAAAGGCAGAGCCACCAAACGCGAAGTGCAGTAATCCAGACGGGAGATGACAAGTGCCTGGATTAGGACCTGCGCCGCTCCTGCGTGAGCAGGGCGTATCGCGATGTTGTCAGAGCATGAACCTACTAGGAACGGGTCACGCCTTGATGTTAGTGCGAGTACACGACAGGGGTTTGTCCAGTGATCACCCAAGGTTCTAGCACTCTGGAGGAGGCACAATGGGTTGTCACCGTGATGGCGAGTCATGGAACGGGCAGTCTTCCCGGAGAAGAGCAGCCCGTCTTGCCAGGTCTTCCAGCTTGAGGTGGTGATCGTCATCCACACTGATATGTCTCCAGACATGCAAGTGCGATTCACCACCTGGTTATCATGAGGGGGGAAAGAGAGAAGTTGATTAATTGGTGTCGTCTGCACTAGCAAATGATAGGAGAGAGACAATGTGAGGATATGACAGAGCAAGTGATTGGTGTATAGCGAATAGGAAGAGGCCCATAGAACAGAGCCCTGGGGACAACCAGTGGTGGAGAGCACGTGGTGCGAGACAGATTCCGCCCACGCCACTGGTAGGAGGAACCTGTCAGGTAGACGCAATCCAAGCGTGGCCCGCCCGGAGAGTGCCCGCTCGAGAGGGTGGAGAGGAGGATCTGATGGTTTCCAGTATCCAAAGGCAGCACGAATAGTCTAGAAGGATGAGAGAGAGAGGAGAGAGAGTTAGCTTTAGGCAGTGGCGAGCGCCTCCGGACCAGAGAAGAGCAGTCTCAGTGAATGACTAGTCTGAAACCGTGACTATTTGGTCAAGAGGTCATTCTGAGAGAGAAGCAGGAGAGTGCCAGGACGGCACGTCAAGAGTTGTTGGAGAGAAAAAAGAAGGGTAACTGGTCCTGTAGTTGTTGCCATCGGAGGAGCGAGTGTAGGTTTTTTTCAGAAGGGTTGCAACTCTCGCTCTGTGAAGGACGGAAGGGACTAAGCCAGCGGTCAAGGGATGAGTTAGCTGAGCGAGTGAGTAAGGGGAAGAGTCTCAGGAAATGGTCTGGAGAAGAGAGGAGGGGATAGGGTCAAGCGGGCAGGTTGTTGGGGCGCGGCCGTACAAAGACGCGAGATTTTCATCTGGAGAGAGAGAGGGAGAAAGAGGTCAAAGCCAGGGTAGGGCAGTGTTTGAGCAGAACCAGGTGTGTTTGACTTAGCAAACGAGGATGGATGTCGTCGACACTTTCTTTTCAAATGGTTGACGAAACGTCATCAGCAGAGAGGGAGGAGGGGGAGGAGGGGGAGGATTCAGGAGGGAGGAGAAGGTTGGAAAGAGTTCCTAGGGTTAGAGGCAGATGCTTGGAATGTTAGAGTGGTTAGAAATTGCTTTAAGCAGCAGAGACAGAAGAGGAGAATGAAGAGGGAGGGAGTGAAAAGGATGCCAGGTCGCAGGAGGCGAGTTTTCTCCATTTCCGCTCGCTGCCCGGAGCCTGTTCTGTGAGCTCGCAATGAGTCGTCGAGCCACGGAGCAGGAGGGGAGACCGAGCCGGCCTGGAGATAGGACATAGAGAGTCAAACGGATGCGACAAGGGAGGAGAGGGAGGGTTGAGGGAGGCCAGAATCAGGAGATAGGTTGGAGAAGGTTTGAGCAGAGGGAAGAGATGATAGGATGGAAGGAGGAGAGGTAGCGGGGGAGAGGAGCGGAGGTTGGGGAGCGCGCGATACATCCGAGTAGGGGCAGTGTTGGGAAGTGTTGGATGAGAGCGAGAGGGAAAGGATACAAGTAGTGGTCAAGACTTGGAGGGGAGTTGCAATGAGATTAGTGGAAGAAGCAGCATTAGTAAAGATGAGGTCAAGCGTATGCCTTGCCTTGGTGAGTAGGGGGGGAGGTGAGAGGGGTGAGGTCAAAAGAGAGAGGAGTGGAAGAAGGAGGCAGAGAGGAATGAGTTCAAAGGTAGACGTGGGAGGTTAAAGTCACCCAGAACTGTGAGAGGTGAGCCATCCTCAGGAAAGGAACTTATCAGGGCGTCAGCTCAATTGTGAACTCTCCAAGGGAACCTGCGAGGGCGATAAATGATAAGGATGTTAAGCTTGAAAGGGCTGGTAACTGTGACAGCATGGGAATTCAAAGGAGGGCATAGACAGATGGTCAGGGGAGAAAGAGAGAATGTCCACGTTGGGAGAGATTGAGGATCCCAGTGCCACACCCCGCTGACCAGAAGCTCTCGGGTGGTGCGAGAACACGTGGGCAGACGAGGAGAGAGCAGTAGGAGTCCAGTGTTATCAGTGGTAATCCATGTTTCCGTCAGTGCCAAGAATGTCGAGGGACTGGAGGGAAGCATAGCTGAGATGAACTCTGCCCTTGTTGGCCGCAGATCGGCAGTTCCAGAGGCTGCCTGAGACCTGGAACTCACGTGGGTTCGGTGCGCGCTGGGACCACCAGGTTAGAGTAGCAGCGGCCCAAGCGGTGTGAAGCGTTTGTATGGTCTGTGCAGAGAGGAGAGACAGGGATAGACAGACACCATAGTTGACAGGCTACAGAAGAGGCTGTGTTGTTGACTTTGTTTGGAAAGTGTAGCTGGCTAGGTAACCTCTAACTGGCTAGGTATCTCGACAATTACTCTAGACTACACAATTATCTTGGTACAAGACGGCTATGTAGCAGCTAAGATCAAACAAATCAAACTGTTGTACTGTAATGAAATGAAATGTAATACTCCTGTAATACTACTGTGGAGCAAGGCGGAATGCAACTACTCGCTCCAACAAACGGGAGTGCGTATCGTGAGGGAGAGGCAATAGAAGTGTTGTTTCTTGTATTATTGTCTTTTGTGTCTTTAGAGGCACTGTTCACCTTACTGTCCTTTCCTTTTCTTCTGTCCTTATTTTGTCCCCACTTTGTCCCTTCTTCTCTTCTGCCAACTAGACACTCCTGTTTAGCTAGCTAGCTTCTTTCAGGAATGCCCTAGCACTGCTAGCACAGGTAAACAACTTAGCTAGCTAGAAAACTGTATAATTTTATGAAAAATTGTTACTTTTTCAAAAGCCTTTTTTCTTTGGTTTGCTGCTTGTTTGGTCTCCTATTCAGTTTGCAGTTTTCTTTGATTTTTTTTCGATGTACTTTACTCTAAAAAACTTTAATTTCACTTTACTGTCCTTCTGTTCACCCAACCTTTCTGGCCTTCTGTTCACACAGCCTTTACTGGCTTCTGTTCACAACCTTTAATGTCCTTCTGTTTCACCCCAGCCTTTACTGGCTTCTGTTCACCCTTTACTGGCCTTCTGTTCACCCAGCCTTTTGGCCTTCTGTTCCCAACTTTACTGGCCTTTGTGTCACAGCCTTTACTGCTTCTGTTCACCCAGCCTTTCTGCCTTCTGTCACCCAGCTTACTGGCCTTCTGTTCACCCAACCTTACTGGCTTCTGTTACCCAGCTTTACTGGCCTTCTGTTCACCCAGCTTTACTGCCTTCTGTCACCCAACCTTTAAGTCTCTGTTCCCAGCCTTACTGGCTTCTGTTCACCCAACTTTACTGGCTTCTGTTCACCAGCCTTTAAAGTCCTTCTGTTCACCGCCTTTACTGGTCTTTCCATTCTGTTTGTTCACCCACCTTTACTGCTCTTCGTTCCGACCAGCCTTTATGGCTTCTGTTCACCCAGCCTTTATCCTGCCTTTATGTCTTCTGTTCACCCGCAGCCTTCAAAGTCTTCTGTTCACCAGCCTTTAATGTCCTTCTGTCCACACTTTAAAGTCCTTCTGTTCACCCAGCCTTTACTGCTTCTGTTACCCGCTTTAAGTCCCTTTCGTTCACACCAGCCTTTAGTCTTTCTGTCACCACCTTTACTGTCCGCTTCGTTCCCCAGCTTACAGTCCTTTGTTCACCGCAGCCTTTAATGTCTTTCTGTTCACCCAACCTTTAAAGTCCTTCTGTTCACCACCTTTACTGTCCTTCTGTCCACCAGCTTTAAAGTCTTCTGTTCACCCAGCTTTATGTCCTTCTGTTCACCCAGCCTTTACTGGCCTTACTGTTCCCCGCCTTTACTGGCCTTGCTGTTTCACCCAGCCTTTTACTGTCTTCCTGTTCACCAGCCTTACTGTCCTTCTGTTCACCAGCCTTTACTGTCCTTCTGTTCACCCAGCCTTTAATGTCCTTCTGTTCCCAGCCTTTACTGTCCTTCTGTTCACCCGCCCTTTACTGTCCTTTCTGTTCACCCAGCTTTACTGCCTTCTGTTCACCCACCTTTACGCTTCTGTTCACCATCCTTTAAAGTCCTTCTGTACAACCTTATGGCCTTCTGTTCACCCAGCCTTTTCTGTCCTTCTGTTCACTCCAGCCTTTATGTCCTTCTGTTCACCCAACGTTTAAAGTCTTCTGTTCACCGAGCCTTGTACTGGCTTCCAGCCTTTATGTCTTCTGTTCACCCAACCTTTAAAGTCCTTCTGTTCACCCAGCCTTTACTGTCCTTCTGTTCACCCAGCCTTTACTGTCCTTCTGTTCCCCGCAGCCTTTACTGTCCTTCTGTTCACCCGCCTTTACTGTCCTTCTTTATCCCGCCTTTACTGTGCCTTCTGTTCACCAGCCTTTAATGGTCGCTCTTCTGTTCACCAGCTTTTACTGCCTTCTGTTCACCCAGCCTTTACTGGTCCTCTGTTCACCAGCCTTTAATGTCCTTCTGTTCACCCAACCTTTACTGGCCTTCTGTTCACCCAGCCTTTACTGTCCTTCTGTTCACCCAGCTTTACTGGCCCTTCTGTTCACCAGCCTTTACTGTCCTTTACTGTTCACCGCTTTACTGGCTTCTGTTCACCCAGCTTTAATGTCCTTCTGTTCACCAACTTTACTGGCCTTCTGTTACCCAGCTTTACTGTCCTTCTGTTCACCCAGCTTTATGGCTTCTGTTCACCCCAGCCTTTAACTGTCCTTCTGTTCACCAGCCTTTACTGGCCTTCTGTTCACCCAGCCTTTACTGTCCTTCTGTTCACCCAGCCTTTTGTCTTCTGTTCACCCAACTTTACTGCCTTCTGTTCACCCACTTTACTGGCCTTCTGTTCACCGCCACCTTTACTGGCCTTCTGTTCACCCGCAGCCTTTACTGCCTTCTGTTCCTCCACTTACTGTCCTTCTGTTCACCCAGCCCTCATCTTCTAGTTAGCTGAGGGTCATTAGAGACACTGAGTCCACGTCAATAGAGCAGCCACTCTCACAGGGTAGCACACACATTAGAGACTAAACACACACACACCAACACCACCCACACACCCACACATCACC
>NW_019944669.1:27616-30231 GCF_002910315.2 Salvelinus sp. IW2-2015
AGTTTAAGGCTTCTGTTCACCAGCTTTACTGGTCCTTCTGTTCACCAAGCCTTTACTGGCTTCTGTTCACCAGCCTTTACTGGCCTTCTTGTACCCACCTTTACTGGCCTTCTGTTCCACCCAGCTTTACTGGCCTTCTGTTCACAGCTTTAGTCTTCTGTTCACCCAGCTTTACTGTCCTTCTGTTCACACCGCCTTTACTGCTTCTGTTCACCAGCCTTTACTGTCCTTCTGTTACCCGCCTTTTACTGCCTTCTGTTCACCCAGCTTTACTGGCCTTCTGTTCCCAACTTATGGCCTTCTGTTCACCAGCCTTTACTGGCCTTCTGTTCACCAACTTTACTGGCCTTCTGTTCACCCAGCCTTTACTGGCCTTCTGTTTACCCAGCTTTTGGCTTCTGTTCACCCCTTTACTGGCCTTCTGTTCACCCGCCTTTAAGTCCTTCTGTTCACCAGCCTTTACTGCTCTGTTCACCCAGCTTTACTGGCTTCTGTTTCCCAACCTTTACTGTCTTCTGTTCACAACTTTATGTGCCTTCTGTTCACCCAACTTTACTGGCCTTCTGTTCACAACCTTTATGCCTTCTGTTCACCCACCTTTACTGGCTTCTTGTTCCCACGCTTTAATGTCCTTCTGTTCACCCAAGCCTTTACTGGCCTTTCTGTTCACCCAGCCTTTACTGTCTTCTGTTCACCAGCTTTCTGTCCTTCTGTTCACCCAGCCTTTCTGGCTTCTGTTCACCCAGCTTTTACTTGTCTGGCCTTCTGTTCCCCAACCTTTTGGCTTCTGTTCACACACACACACACACACACACACACACACACACACACACACACACACACACACACAGTGAAATCACCCGGGTACATACTGTCCTACTGAATCTATTTGCAGCCGTCTCTGTGAGTTTATAGGCAGGCCATCTGTATCTCTGTGTTAACACGTGTAGGTATATATAGACAGGCCTTCTGTGTTTCTGTGTTAACACGTGTTAGTATCTATAGACAGGCCATCTGTACCTCTGTGTTAACATGTGTTGGTATATATAGACAGGTCTCTGTATCTCTGTGTTAATATAGACACGCTCTCTGTGTCTCTGTTTTAACATGTGTTAGTATCTATAGACAGGCTATCTGTGTCTCTGCGTTAATTTAATGTGCGTATGAACATGCATCTACATCTCTCCATCTACTTTTCATACAATATCTCTCCATCCACTAGCTAGTGTGTTTTGTCAGTACTCTTATCAAACCACATATCTCTGAGATATACCGTTTGTCAGGACAAATATGTAAAACAATGATGTGAAGGTATCACAATTTAACTCCTCGTTACCCCAAGGTCAATTATGTATTAGCTTTGAAGAGTAACGGGTTTGAACATCAAAGCTGTTTACACATCTTTGCATTTCAAAGAAGGTAGACATTGAAGAATAGTGGCTAACAAAAAGTAACTAAAATGGCGGTGAGAAAAAAAACWGTTTTTTTGATGGGTCCCAGCTTCACATGACCAGGGGGAGGGGGAGAAAGAGAGGCAAAGAGAGCCAGAGAGAACGAGAGAGAGGGAATCCTCCTCTTTGTCTTCATGTTTAGATAATTATTTGATGCTCTGTCCAGTCTTATCAAATCTATCAACGAATCAAGAAACTTTTCACAGAATCAATCCATTCTTTATGAAAGATGAACGATTACATCATCATACTCGTAATATGTTTAAGGTTACTTTGTTTCAATTTTCAACACCTCAAACGTGGTCTGTTGACAGTCTATATTCTGAGAGTGTTGTCTGTTGAAGATAAAGAAGGGGTGAGAGGGGAGGATTCTGTTGACAGTCTATATTGCTAGAGTGTTTGTCTGTTGACAGTCAATTTCTGAGAGTGTTACAGTCTTGTTGATAGTTTATATTCTGAGAGTGTTCTGTTGATAGTCTATATTCTGGTGTTGTCTGTTGATAGTCTATATTCTGAGACTGTTGTCTGTTGACCAGTCTATATTCTGAGAGTGTTGTCTTTTGACAGTCTATATATCTGAGAGTGTTGTCTTTTGACAGTCTATATTCTGAGAGTGTTGTTTGTTGCCAGTCTATATTCTGAGAGTGTTGTCTGTTGACGTCTATATTCTGAGAGTGTTGTTTGTTGCCACGCTATATTCTGAGAGTGTTGTCTGTTGATAGTCTATATTCTGACAGTGTTGTCTGTTGACCAGTCTATATTCTGAGAGTGTTGTCTGTGACAGTCTATATTCTGAGAGTGTTGTCTTTGACAGCTATATCTGAGAGTGTTGTCTGTTGATAGTCTATATTCTGAGAGTGTTGTGTGTTGACAGTCTATATTCTGAGAGTGTTGGTCTGTTGACAGTCTATATTCTGAGAGTGTTGTCTGTTGACAGTCTATATTCTGAGAGTGTTGTCTGTTGATAGTCTATATTCTGAGAGTGTTGTTTGTGTGCATCAATATTCTGAGAGTGTTGTCTGTTGACAGTCTATATTCTGAGTGTTGTCTGTTGACAGTCTATATTCTGAGAGTGTTGTCTGTTGATAGTCTATATTCTGAGAGTGTTGTCTGTTGACAGACTATATTCTGAGAGTGTTGTCTGTTGACAGTCAATATTCTGTA
>NW_019944669.1:30256-64643 GCF_002910315.2 Salvelinus sp. IW2-2015
TAGTCTATATTCTGGAGTGTTTGTTGTTGATAGTCTATATTCTGAGACTGTTGTCTGTTGACCAGTCTATATTCTGAGAGTGTTGTCTGTTGACAGTCTCTATAATCTGAGAGTGTTGTCTGTTGACGTCTATTATTCTGAGAGGTGTTGTTCTGTTGAGTCTATATTCTGAGAGTGTTGTCTGTTGACATGTCTATATTCTGAGAGTGTTGTCTGTTGACAGTGCTATATTCTGAGAGTGTTGTCTGTTGACAGTCTATATTCTGGAGGTGTTGTCTGTTGACAGTCTATATCTGAGAGTGTTGTCTGTTGACAGTCTATATGCTGAGAGTGTTGTCTGTTGACAGTCTATATGCTGAGAGTGTTTGTCTGTTGACAGTCTATATTCTGAGAGTGTTTGTCTGTGTTGATGTCTATATTTCTGAGACTGTTGTCTGTTGACCAGTCTATATTTGAGAGTGTTGTCTGTTGAAGTCTATATTCTGAGAGTGTTGTCTGTTGAGTCTATATTCTGAGAGTGTTGTCTGTTGATAGTTATATTCTGGAGAGTGTTGTCTGTTGATAGTCTATATTCTGAGTGTTGTCCTGTTGTACGTCTATATTCTGAGAGTGTTGTCTGTTGACAGTCTATATTCTGAGAGTGTTGTCTTTGGACAGTTCTATATTTGAGAGTGTTGTTTGTTGCAGTCTATATTCTGTAGAGTGTTGTTGTGTTTGCAGACTGTTGTTGGATCATGGTTCTGGGCAGATGTGTCGTTGGTTCTGTTGACAGTCTATATTCTGAGAGTGTTGCTCTGTTTGACGGCAGTTCTATATTCTTTTGAGAGTTGTGTCCTGATTGATCGTCTAGTATTCTAGATAGTTCGTGGTACCGCTAAGTTCTGGAAAAGTGTTGTCTGCTGATCAGTCTATTTCGAGATGTTGTGTTGCGCTTTTCCGAGATGTGTTGTCTGTGTTGACGCCTTGAGGTTCTATATCTATAAGTGGTTCTGGAGATGTGTTTGTATCTGCAGATCTATATCTTATTGATGAGTAGGTGTCTGTGTGTGACCGTCTATAATTACTGAGGGTGATTGCTCTGTTGACATTCTATATTCTGAGAGTGTTGTCTGTTGACGTCTATATCTGAGGAGTTGCTTGCTGGCTGGAACAGATTCTATTAATTCCTGAGAGTGTTGTTCGTCTGTGATATCGAAATAGTCCCTAATTATTTCTCTGACAGGATGGTCTGTGTTCGCGTTGTAGCGCATGTCTTCAACTAGTGTGGCTGAAGAGTGTCATCATGCTCTGGGATGATTGTGGTGTTTGGTCTTGGTGTTGGAAGTAGGTTATGTATATTCCTGAAGGTGTTGTCTGTTGATAGTCTATATTCTGAGCGTGTTGTCCTGTTGAAGACCTGATCGAACTTTCTCAGCAGCAGCTGTTTCTGTTGTACAGTTTGCCCAGAAGTGTCTTTCGAAGTGGCGTTGCATGAAGCGATGACATGTGCAGGCTCTGATTACATGAAATGAAGCGATATGTTGATTAACTGCAATCAGGAATTAATATATGTGTAGGAGAGAACGCCAAGTAGATTGGTTTGTGAGAGAGTAAGATGAGACTTGTTTAAACATCTGCTATGAAAATCTTTTTTTTTTTGGGGCGGGGTTTACTGATTGTAACCTCTAGTCTCCAGAATTCTATTATGCTTTCTGTTCCAACTCCTGACAGATAAGAGGTTAGACTTTAAGTGCGTGGGATGGACAAGTGTTTTCTAGACTTTGGCCTATGATAAGAAGTAGAAAACATCTAAGATGCGAATGCATTAGCTCACGAGACAGTGTTCCTATGTAGAGTATTCTTGATCACAACCACAAAGTGCAGGATTTGCAATTAGATAGCTGCGATCATCATCACACACACCACTACGACGTACCGCAGGACTTATCATCTGCATTTCCACAACACGGCGACTCGCATCTAACTATCTACGCATCGAGCATCACCACAAGGACGCAAAACGTCTATGAGACTAATACCACTCACCTACAGAGAAACACGAACTTGGTCCACGCACACTCTTATATCAGGTCCACCGAGACTGGTCTTCATGCTTATTGTAGGTAGATCTATGTGGTCCAGCTACTCTCGCCCCTGTTGCGTATTCGAGTACTTCCACCCCCAGCTCACTGCTCTTCCTAAAACACACTGTAGGCCAGGTCCACTAGAAATCCCCTGAATTGAGATTATGTAACGGGGTGTTTTACTCACAGAGGACGCCGAACCTGGTAAGGAAAGGTTAGCTTGTTGGGGTGTGACACATCTGGTGTTGTTGTATTTTATTTAGACAGTTTCAAGTCAATGGGCTTGACTGAGGAGTCTTGCTGCGGGCATTGTTGATCTGGTGTTTTGCTGTTGAATAAGCCTCAACTCTGAGGTGGTCTGCAGATTTGAATCGGTTCCTACTTTAGAGCGGACTAATAGGGTCTCATTGTGCGGGGAAAGCGATCATAGTCTAGGGATGCGTCTACCTTTCCCATTTTTGGATGTGTTTTGTACGGTGAGCTGAGAATGTTAACAGTGTCTTAGGACTTTGGTCACTGCTAATCCTAGTCTTGCTAGACCGTAACACATCTAGGACGCCATGTTCACACTCATTCTTCCTTGGGCCAGTTACTACGTCAGTATATCTAAACGATAGAGGAGTAATGGTTAACTGATAGGGAAGTAGAACTCATGTGTACGGGTGTCCTTCCGGTGTCTGGAGTTTGGGGTAGATGCGGGGAGTATTATGGATGAGAGTACGGAAGGAATGTTAGGTTCCGTGTATAAGGTATAGGTTACTTCGGGTTGTGTTTTTCCCCTTTTGGGAATTCTGTAAGATGTCGTGGGACGGAAGTCATAGGCTTCTCCAAGACAAGAGGAGCAGAAGAATCACTCATCAGACTAACACTTTGGAAGGGACAACCCTTGTTTTCTAACCTGGAGGCATGTAGTATATTTGGGATATGGGGCGCTCTAGGAAGGGTTGGCAGAGTAGGTCTCAGTTCTGAGCCATCAGTCGGGAGAACAAAGATGACTATAAAGGCAGTAGAGGAGGCTGTTGTCTCCCGGCTCTGTGCTAGAGGTAATGAAGAGCGTATTAGGGGAGAAGGCAGTAGGTCTTGACTGGCCTAACATGGGTAGGTCAACCAAGTAGTCCTCTTTTCAGTAGGGATTATCGTCTGGTCTTACTTGGACCTGGATTTGTGTGACGGTGGGAAGATATAATGATCGGGGTCAAACGTTGTTAATTGAAGGAGGGAAATGTTGTGTTTGATGCTGGTTTTTGAGTCCTGTTAAATTTCGTCTAGATTCTCGGTGTTGGTAGTGTTCAAGTGGGAGACTCGGTTTTGCAATAGATGTTCGTTGACATGTGGACCAAATTCCGAAATAGTGGCTCAACACAAGCAGGAATCTCATCTCTCCATCTCTCTCTCTCTCTTCTCTCTCTCTCTCTCTCTCTCTCTCTCTCTCTCTCTCTCTCTCTCTCTCTCCTGACTCCCTTCTCTCTCTTCTGACTCCCTCCTCTCTCCTCTCTGACCCTCTCTCTCTCTCTCTCTCTCTCTCGTCTTCTCTTCTCTCTCTCTCTCTCTTCTCTCGCTCTCTCTCTGACTCCCCTCTCTCTCTCCTCTCTGACTCCCCCTTTTCTATCTGACCCCCCCTTCTCTATCTGACTTTGACTCTCTCTCTCTCTCTCTCTCTGACTCCCTCTCTCTCTCTCTGACTCCCCCTCTCTCTCTCCTCTCTCTCTCTCTCTCTCTTCTCTCTCTCTCTCTCTCTTCTCTTGACTCCCCTCTCTCTCTCTCTCTCTCTCTCTTCTCTCTCTCTCTCCTCTCTCTCTCTCTCTCTCTCTCTCTCTCTCTCTCTTCTCTCTCTCTTCTCTGTCTCTCTTCTCTCTATCCTTCTCTTCCTTCTGACTCCCCCTCCCTCTCGTCTATCTGGACTCCCCTTTTCTCTATCTGCAGACTTGACTTCGCTCATATTCTGTGCATTCTGAGATAACTGCAGGCCTCAATCCCACATGAATGAGATAGATTGTAATGCTATCAAATTATATAAACCAGTTTTTAGGTGATACTAGATTGTTTAAAATTGCTATGATTTGAGTACATTTACTTCAGTTCCAAAACTCCATTAAGCTTTTTAACTTGACGAAGATTTAGACTTAAAGTGGGATGAAAAGTGTTTCGATTGTTAACAAAACATCTAACAAAATCACAACTGTAGACACACACACACACACACACACACACACACACACACACACACACACACACACACACACACACACACACACACACACAACCTCATCCACCCCTTTTCTAAAACGGTCTCATGCTATTGTAGTGAATATGGTCAGATTGCCCTGACTATTCCCCAGACTCTAAAACACAAAGTAACCAGTCACACACAAACACTCCTGATTGAAATGACCGTGTTACCAGACACAACCCAACACTGTAAAGGAAAAGCTTTTGTGTGACCAAAACTGGTCATTTACGTCTGTGTATGAAAGACCTCAGTCAATATTGAGTCTTGTGGGGCTTTTGTCTGCTGTTGAAATAACCCACTCTGTGGTTGCATTTGAAATGGTTCCCTATTAGAGCACAAGGGTTCCATTGTGGGCGCGGGGAAAATCACAGTCTAGTTATACACTGATGGTCTGAACGGGACTGGTGTCACAGTGTACCTTTGTACCTGCTTAATATACTGTAGACCTAACATCTAGGACGCCATGTTACAACTTAATACGCCGTATATCTAAGATTTATGAATCCGTGTTTCACCTGTGGCTGTGGGGGTTATGTGAGTGGGAAGAGATGTTTGTGTGTGTCCAGAGAGAAATCATATACACCAGAGTTAAGGAGAAGAGGAGTCGGCTGAGGGGAGGCAGAAAGCAGATGGTCTGTGGCTCAAATGGTACCCTATTTCCAGTATAGTGTACTACTGGCTCTGGTGAAAAGTAGTGCACTGTATAGGGAACAGTGTGTCTTTAGGCATGCATCCCTAGTCAGTCTGTAGCTGTATGTTAAACCACTTCAGACACAAGGACTCTCTCTCTCTCTCTCTCTCTCTCTCTCTCTCTCTCTCACATCTCTCTCTCTCCTCTCTCTCTCGTCCTCTCTCTCTCTCTCTTCTCTCTCTCTCTCTCTCTCTGACTCCCCTCTCTTCTCTCTGACTCCCCTCTCTCTCTCTCTGACTCCCCCCCTCTCTCTCAATTCAATTCAATTTTCAATTAAGGGGCTTTATTGGCATGGAACATGTTGTTAACATTGCCAAAAGCAAGTGAGGTAGATATTATACAAAAGTGAAATAAACAATACAAATTAACAGTAAATAACATTACACATACAGAAGTTTTCAAAACAATAAAGACATTACAAATGGTTTATTATATATATACAGTGTTTGTAACAATGTCAAATAGTTCAAGCAGCAACAAGTTAAAATAAATAAGCATAAATATGGGTTGTATTTACAATGGGGTTTGTTCTTCACTTGTTCACTCTCTCTTCCTCTTCTCTCTCTCCTCTCTCTCGTCCTCATCTCTCTCCTCTCTCTCTCTCTCTCTCTCTCTTCCTCCTAAACTCTCTCTCTCTCTTCTCTCTCTTCTCTCTCTCTCAGTGCTCTCTCTGCTGACTCCCCTCTCTCTCTCCCTCTCTGACTCCACCCTCTTTCTATCTGAACTCCCCCTCTCTATCTGACTTTGAAACGGGCTCGCTCTCTCTCTCTCTCTCGTCTCTCTCCTCTCTCTCTCTCTCTCTCTCTCTCTCTTCTCTCTGACTCCCCCTCTCTTTCTCTCTGACTCCCCTCTCTCTCTTCCTCCTGCTCCCCCCCCCCCCCCTCTCTCTCTCTCTCCTCTCTCTCTCTCTCTCTCTCTCTCTCTCTCTCTCTCTCTCCATCTCTCTCTCCTCTCTCTCTCTTCTCTCTCTCATCTCTCTCCGTCTCCTCTCTCTCTTCTCTCTCTCCTCTTCTCCTCCCTCCTCTTCCTCTCTCTTCTCTCTCTCCTCTCTCTCTCTCCTCTCCTCTCTCTCTCTCTCTCTCTTGACTCCTCCCTCTTCTCTCCCTCTTGAACTCCCCCTCTTTCTATCTCTGACTCCCCTTTCTCTATCTGACTTTGACTCTCGCTCTCTCTCTCTCTCTCTCTGACTCCCCTCCAACCCCCCCCTCCCTCTCTTGACTCCCTCCCCCTCTTCTCTCTCTCTGACTCCCCTCTTCTCTCTATCGACTCTGAGTCCTCTCTCTCTCTCTCTCTCTCTCTCATCCTCTCTTCCTCTCTCTCTCTCTAATCTACTCTGCCTCTCTCCTCTCTCTCTCTTCTCTCTCTCTCTCTCTCCCTCTCTTCTCTCTCTTCCTCTGACTCTCCCCTCTCTCTGCTCTCTGACTCCCCCTCTCTATCTCTCTCTCTGACTCCCTCCTACTTCCTCTCTCTCTCTCTGACTCCTCTCCTCTCTCTGACTCCCCCTTCTCTCTCTCCCTCTCCTGACTTATCCCCTCTCTCTCTCTCTCTTTCCTCGATCCCCTCTCTCTCTCTCTTCTCTCTCTCTCTCGTCTCTCTCTTCTCTCTCTCTCTCTCTCTCTCTCTCCTCTCTCTCTCCTCTCTCTCTCTTCATCTCGATCGCGTCTCTCTCTCTTCTCTCTCTCTCTCTCCTCTCTCTCTCTCTCTCTCTCCTCTCTCTCTCTCTCTCTCTCCTCTCTCTCTCTCTCTCTCTCTCTCGTCTCTCTCTCTCTATATATATATTACACGTGTTATGACCTTCAACTGAAGCATGAGAATAGTCGTGCTATCTACCTGCTATAGTTGGGGTGGAGATCAAAGAGGTGGAGGTGTGGTGTCTACCGATTCCACCACCTTTAAGCGCACGGTAACCATGAATAAGGTCAAGCGAATCTGCCGTTTCCAAGAGGAAAAAAAAGCAACTACTTTTATTTTATCCGATATAAATACACAACAACTTTTAAAATTGATTGAGAGTAAATGAGTAATCCCTTTTGAAGAAGGATTGTAAAAATACACATAGCAATTTATTTTTCAACCTTATGATCCCTGGAGACGAATGTGAAACGAGTCATGTGGAATCCAACTGAAAATCGTAGCAACATGACATGTATTTAAAGGTCCCTTTTACACGGTGAAATAGACTATTAAAACAACTGTGCCGTTATTCAGAAGTGTTATTGTGTTCCCTCCCAAAATGTGCAGGATGAAATTGAAGACCCAGGCTTTATTTTTGACAATATGTATCATGTTAAATTGTATCCAACTATCGGGAGCCACAGTCGGTATACCCACGAGAACCATTTGTTAGCTGTCACTTCCGGTGCGCAGAGTCCTTCACTATATAATAAATAAATAGGTCATGTAGCCTATTTTGAACTGGTCATGTAGCCTATTTGAACTGTATGTAGCTATGGCATGCATGTAGCCTATTTTGAACTGTCATGAGCCTATTTGAAACCTGGTCATGTAGCCTATTTGAAACTCAGACCGTACAGAGTAGGTTAAACCTGGAGCCTGGCGCACGGTTCACAGACAGCTGTCATACATTTCCATGATTAGTGAGGATCAGGGCAGATTTATAGGACTATTGATCAACCCCTAATGTACACTTTTTTCCAAAATCCAAAATGTAATGAWTTGAKCTTGAATATGTGCACTTTCWGGATTAATCAAACCATTGTATTTTTTAATTCATCAATATACACTTAGTGTACAAAAACATTAGGAACAGCTTCCTAATATTGAGTTGCACCCCCCTGTTGCCKTCAGAACAGCTTCAATTCTTCGGGACATGGAATCTACAAGGTGTCGAAAGTGTTCCACAGGGATGCTGGCCAATGTTGACTCCAATGCTTCCCACTGTTGTGTCAAGTTGGCTCGATATCGTTTTGGTAGTGGACCTTTCTTTATAAAACTGTTGAGAGTGAAAAAGCAAGCGGTCAGAGCACAAAGCACCGCCCAACACGTTGCAGTCTTTCAGAGACTGGATAAAATAAAATGGGTCTGTTTCTATATTTAGCAATGTCTCCGCGAGATAGGAACATCGTTGAAAGACGTCCAACTGCTCTATCGAACAAGGAGAACTATATCTATAGTATGTATAGTACGATCGGTGGAACACAGATCCTTCACGAAATGTCACATAGCAGGACTACATGTACTGTATTTTATTAAATCTAAAACCATTCCATCAATACACCAGAAGTCATCATAGGGTATTACGCCCTGACCTGCCTTACTGCTGGGCAATTATGTCACACATCTCACTGTCCTCGAGATACCTACTTTTCTAAGTTAGAGATCAACATTTACACAATAGTTACCTGGAGGAAAATGTGGGAGGGTTTAGTATTTGTTTTGTCCAGGGGAGGGTCATGTCATTTTTAATCGATTAAATGTCTTATTGCTCAGGGTTTGATAATTAGTTGCTTATTATAGTATATCAAATGTTGACCGGTGATGCCCCTCATCCTTAATTCTCTGCTGGGTGACCAATATCAAGTCTGCCTAGTGTGGTCTCAATAAAATGATTCATAGCCTATACTATAGGTTATAAGCCTAGGCTATACAAAGTGAACGCTCGGAGAAGCACAACACAAAGTTATAAGTCTAAGAAAATATGTTTCCTTCTAGAGTTTTTGTGCTGCTTGGATGGTGTATATTAAACTAGGCTACAGTGCATTACACACTGCAATGGTCAGGCATTCCCAATCAGGAGCCCCGGCCTGCCCTACTCTTGCTGATGTAAACCCTTTTTTTGTGCTGCCTAACGAATGACTGTGCTGTGTACGATGACACTTCAAGAGGCGAGTRAATTTGTAATAAAAAATGCAATATCTGTACGCGCCTACTGATGTCCTGTTCAGTTTGAGAGGGAGAGGGAGAGCGTGAAGATGAGAACGAGGACCGGACATAAGCTTGCTCAGGCTATAWTTGATTTGAATAAAAAACAATATCTTTTCTTTGCCCATAATGAAGCTATTTATCGCAGAGATGGACGGCGCATGGATGCTGATCAATTAAAACCTGTTAATTGAAATGCATTCCAGGTGACTACCTCATGAAGCTGGTTGAGAGAATGCCATGAGTGTGCAAAGCTGTCATCAAGGCAAAGGGTGACGAATCTCAAATAAAACATTTATTTTGATTTGTTTAACACTTTTTTTAGTGTGGTAACTACATGAATCCATATGTGTTATTTCATAGTTCTSATGTCTTCACTATTATTCTACAAAGTAGAAAATAGTAAAAAATAAAGAATCTCTTGAATGAGTAGGTGTGTCCAAACTTTGACTGGTACTATATATATATATATATATATTAAGGTATATATAACAGTTATAAACAGTTGATATATAAACAGTTGAAGTCAGAAGTTTACATACACTCAGTTTTCACAATTCTGACATTTAATCCTAGTAAAAATTCCCTGTCTTAGGTCAGTTAGAATCACCACTTTATTTTAACTTTGTGAAATGTCAGAAATAATAGTAGAGAGAATTATTTTTTTCAGCTTTTATTTCTTCATCACATTCCCAGTGGGTCAGAAGTTTACATACACTCAATTAGTATCTGGTAGCATGGCCTTTAAATTGTCTAACTTGGTCAAACATTTCAGGTAACCTTCCACAAGCTTCCCAAAATAAGTTGGGTGAATGTAGGCCCATTCCTCCTGACAGAGCTGGAGTAACTGAGTCAAGTTTTTAGGCCTCCTTGCTCACACACGACGCTTTTTCAGTTCTGCCCACGAATTTTCTATAGGATTGAGGTCAGGGCTTTGTGATGGCCACTCCAATACATTGACTTTGTTGTCCTTAACCATTTTGCCACAACTTTGGAAGTATGCTTGGGGTCATTGTCCATTTGGAAGACCTATTTGCGACCAAGCTTTAACTTCCTGACTGATGTCTTGAGATGTTGCTTCAATATATCCACATAAATTTCCCCTCCACATGATGCCATCTATTTTGTGAAGTGCACCAGTCCTCCCTGCAGCAAAGCACCCCTGTGCTTCACGTGTGGGATGGTGTTCTTTTGGCTTGCAAGCCTCCCCTTTTTCCTCCAAACATAAGGATGGTCTTTATGGCCAAACAGTTCAATTTTTGTTTCATCAGACCAGAGGACATTTCTCTGATCTTGAGTTCCGAGTTTGAGTTTATTTATTTTATTTTTACAGGGCACTAATCAACGTTTCAGTAAAAGTTAGGTTTTAGCCGGCTAATTTTCAACCGCAGTCCCTGGACAGGTTATTAAAAACAATTACAATATAGACAATCATTGAGCAGTGAGCACACGCAGAGCAACATAGGACAAGCAAGACGTAGCATACAGACAGAGCAACATAGGACAAGCAAGACGTAGCATACAGACAAGAGCAACATAGAACAAAAACAAGAACATAGAACAAAAAGCAGCAAGACAACATTTATAAAAGCAACAAAGTGTTTCCACACCCCTCAAAAGCTACAGACAACAGACAACATGGAAGCGACATAACACAGCTAGGGATTATGTTCACAAATCTGATTGACCTTTAGCCATGTCTTCAAGCATTTTGTGAAAGTGTGATATGTGGTGCAGTTATGTGTGTCTGATGGCAGTGTATTCCAGACATGGGAAGCTCTCACTGAGAAAGCGGATTTACTAAAGGTGCTTTTCCCTTTAAGGGAACTATACAGTCACCTCTCATGGCAGACCTTGTGGATCTGCTGCCATATGTTTGGGTTTCTGTTTAACAAAAGTACTGAGTGGAGGGGGAGCCAGGCCATTTAGGATCTTGAATACAAGACATGCGTCGGTGTATTGCACAAGATTTTCCTAACTCAGGACTCTCTGCTTTCTGAGAATGTAACAGTGATGATTACTATTGGGCTCCCTATCAAGCACGTTGAGAGCCTGTTTGTAGACAGACTGAATAGGTTTTAATTGTTGTACAGCAAGCTTGGGCCCAACTAGTCAAGCAGTATGTTAAGTGGGGGAGTATCATAGATTTGAAGTACAGTTTTGCTACCTCTGTAGTCAAACAATTTTGTATAAATCGGAAATGCTAGGTTGAATTTGGGTTATCTGAATTACCTTTTTCACAGTGCTTTTTAAAGAGAGGTTGGAATCAAAGTATGATGCCAAGGTACTTAAATCGGAATACCACCTGGAGCTTCTCCCTGACACCCTGACACATAGACATAGACATTGAAGATCAGCAGGGTTGAGATGTTTGTTTCCTACCCCTACCACCGGGGGCGGAACTCCACGACCAATTGCACAGGGCGGGGTCAAGACCAGGGTCTCGAGCTTAATGACGAGTTTGGAGGGTACTCTGGTGTTAAATGCTGAGCTGTAGTCGATGAACAGCATTCTTACATAGGTATTCCTCTTGTCTAGATGGGTTATAGGGCAGTGATGGCGATTACTTCAATCTGTGGACCTATTGGGGCGTAAGCAATTGGAGTGGGTCTAGGGTGTCAGGTAGGGTGGAGTGATTATGATCCTTGACTAGTCTCTCAAAGCACATCAATGATGACAAGTGAGGGCTACTGGCAATAGTAATTTAGTTCAGTTACATTAGCTTTCTTGGGAACAGGAACAATGGGGCCATCTTGAAGCAAGTGGCACAGCAGACTGGGATTGGTTGAATATGTCATGAACTCACCAGTCAGCTGACAATCCCTTTAGCGGGATCATTTTCCTAAACTACGTCTGAATTGCAGGCGCAAATAGAACTAAAAATATTTAAATTATGCATTCACACAGTGAAATATACCACAAAAACAGCTTAGCTTGTTGTTATTTTACTGCCTCAGAAACCCGGATCCGGGAGCACCCCCCACCCCCCACACACTAATTAGCATACCTAGCATAGCTTCAAAAAGTAGATAGTAGCATCTAAATATCATTAAATCACAAGTCCAGAGACACAAGATGAAAGATACAGATCTTGTGAATAAAGCACCATTTAGATTTTTAAAATGTGTTACAGGGAAGACAAATATGTAAATCTATTAGCTAAACACGTTAGCAAAATACACCACTATTCTAACTCCATCAGTTTCTTACTCCTTCAGGTGCTATACCAATTCGGCTCAACTAAGAATTGATATCCACTAACAAGAAAAAACCTCTTCAGATGACAGTCTGATAACATATTCATGGTATAGGATAGTTTTTGTTAGAAAAAAGTGCATATTCAGGTAGAAATCACAGTTTACAATTGCACCCACCATCACAAATCGACTAGAATTACTAGATAGAGCCAACGTGTATGACCAATTTAACTCAATCATAAAACATTTCATAAAAATAGACAAAGCATAGCAATGAAAGACCCAGTTCTTGTGATTTCAGACCATATTTCAGATTGTTCTAAGCGTTTTTTCAGCGAAAACCAATAAATCGATAAGTTAGCATACCACATGAACAAACGTTCCCAGAGCATCGATTCCAGCCAAAGAGCGCTATAACGTAATCACCGCCAAAATATAATTATTTTTCACTAACTTCTCAGAATTCTTCCGATGACACTCCTGTAACATCATTTTACAATAATCAATAACAGTTTGTTCGAAAAGGTGCATATTTAGCCATAAAAACCGTGGTTACACAATAAATACTAGGAAAATCAAGCCCATATGTCTGACGGTCATCTATCAGAGTGATCTAGTTTAATTGAAAGCTAATCATATACTTGACTAAAAAATACAGGGTTTACAGGAATCGAAAGACAAATTAGTTCTTAATGCAACCGCGGATTTACATTTTTTAAATTATCCTTACTTTTCAATACAGGGTTGGCCAAGTGAAGCTATACCAAACAAAATGGCGAATGATGCGTTTAAAAATATTTTCGACAGAACACGGTTTTATCATAATAATATTGCTTACTTTGAGCTGTTCTTCCATCATATTCTTGGGCAAATGTATCCTTTCTATGTTATAAACGTCTTTTGGTCGATAATGTCCTCTGTCCTTCGAATGCCATCACAACGACCGACTCCTAAAACGTGTGTCCAAACTTTCAGAACGCACAAGCAAAGAAAATTCCTCAAAATCGCCTAAAACTAAACGGATATAAATTGATATAAAACGGTTCAAATTCACTACATTATGATGTTTTTAACATATAACGACTGAAAAACATGACGGAGAAATATTCCTGTTAGAAAACGATTTGGAACGGAGACGGTCCGATGGCCTTCACGCTTGAGGCGCACATTGAGAAGAGGGGTCTCTGTAGCATTTTTGTCAATTTTATAATGGC
This sequence comes from Salvelinus sp. IW2-2015, assembly GCF_002910315.2. Lineage (NCBI taxonomy): Eukaryota > Metazoa > Chordata > Actinopteri > Salmoniformes > Salmonidae > Salvelinus > Salvelinus sp. IW2-2015. The sequence continues at coordinate 43,534 of NW_019944669.1, forward strand.
TGTGAAGCGTCCCATCGATTTCATTTGAAAACGTGATGACGTACAGAAACCCAGAGGAAACGTAGGCAGTGTCGGTTCCTTCAAAGCATTCACTGTGGCCTTATAAACAGACCCCAGATCAGAGGTAAAATTTCTGAAATCTGAACCCTGTCATGAAAAGTGCTGTAGAAATTTGTTCTGTACCACTCAGAGAAAAAAATTTCAACTCCTATAGAAACTATAGACTGTTTTCTATCCAATATAACAATAATATGCATATTGTAACGATCAAGATTGGTACGAGCAGTTTAATTTGGAAATGTAAAAAAAAAATATGCTAACAGCTCCCTATGACAAAAGGTTAAGTGTTCAGTCATTTCAGTCGCTGTAGTAGCTGATGTGTACATTGTTGTGTCCATCCACATAATAGACACTCAGGCTTTACTCAAAGTCACTGGCATGTCATTAGTAAACATTTTAAAAAAGCAAGGGCCTAACAGCTACCTGGGGAATTCCTGATTCACCTGGATTAATTTGAGAGGCTTCCATTAAAGAACACTTCTGTGTTCTGTCAGACAAGTAACTCTTTATCCACAATATAGCAGGGGGTGTAAAGCCAGAAACACATATGTTTTTCCAGCAGCAGACTATGATAAATAATGTCAAGAACTGCACTGAAGCCTAACAAGTCAACCCACACAATCTTTTTATCATCAATTTCTCTCAGCCAATCATCAGTCATTTGTGCAAGTGCTGTGCTTGTTATGTGTCCTTCCCTATAAGCGTGTAKATATTCTGTTGTCAGTTTGTTCGCTGTAAAATAACATTGTATCTGGTCAAACACCATTTTTTCCAGAAGTTTACTTAGGGTTGGTAACAGGCTGATTGGTCGGCTATTTGAGACAGTAAAGGGGGCTTTACTATTCTTCGGTAGCGGAATGACTTTTGCTTCCCTCCAGGCTTGAGGGCACACTCTCTAGTAGGCTTAGATTGAAGATATGGCAAATAGGAGTGGCAATATCATCTGATATTATCCTCAGTAATTTTCCTTCCAAGTTGTCAGAACCCGGTGGTTTTTCATTGTTGATAGTCAACAATACTTTTTTCACCTTTTCCACGCTGACTTTAGGGAATGCAAAAGTACAATTGTTGTCTTTCATAATTTGTTCAGTTATACTTGGATGTGTAGTGTCAGCATTTGTTGCTGGCATGTCATCCCTAAGTTTGCTTTTCTTGCCAATTAAAAAGTCATTATAGTAGTTGGCAATATCAGTGGGCTTTGTGATGAATGATCCATTCTGATTCAATGAATTATGGAGGCGAGCTGTTTTCCCCAAAATGTAATTTAAGGTTCCCCAAAGCTTTTTACAATCATTCTTAATTTAACTAATATTTGTTTGATAGTATAGTTTTTTAAAATTGAGTTTAGTCACATGATTTTTTAATTTGCAATACGTTTGCCAATCAGTTGGGCTGCCAGACTTATTTGCCATTCCTTTTGTCTCATCCGTCTCAACCATAACGTTTTTCAATTCCTCATCAATCCACGGGGATTTAACAGTTTTTACAGTCATTTTCTTAATTTAATGGGTGCATGCTTATTAGTAACTGGAATAAGCCATTTCATAAATGTGTCATTACACATCACAGACCAACAAATATTCTCGTGCTCCACGTCCATTACGATCGTGGAGTTGACTGGATTAGGCCCAGCAGGGGCAGCGAGGCTCACTCCGAGAATAACGAACCCGCTCTGACCACACAATCCAGTTGAGGCACCTTCCCGTTATGCGTGAGCGTTGCCGTACTACTGCGTCGTGTGGAGAAGACGAGCCAGATGCGAAACAGGTGTTCTATAGATTGTATGCACTCGGCAACGGAATCCTTATGAACAGAAACGTCATTCCCGCCTACCTTGAAATCGCACCTTCTGAACGGAGACACCCTTGATGACGACTCCAAATCCCACCTGGACAAGCCCACCTATCCGCGAACTTACGCTCAGAGAGAACTAACATCCTCTTCTCGAGTAGGGGCAGGGACGAGGCACGCTGCAACCCGAGAGCTTGACAACTGGACTTGAGCGCAACCCCATACTGTGGACTTTGTACAGCCGCTTGTAACCAGTTGATCTGCCACCTCCAATGATCCAATGGACGGTCGCTGTCACACCACTGGTGACTTACATGAGGACCACCGCAGCCTTAATCATGGCTACCCTCTGACTCTCCATTCCCCGTATTCCCTTTCCCCTCCACTCAGTTTGAAGGTTACTCTCTACCTGCCCTCTCAGGTGCTTATGGTAGTCCATGAATATTACCTTTAATTCATCCCTTGACTAATATCGCCTTCTCGTCCAGTATCGCTGATTATTTTAGCTATGTATGAATGAGCGGGTCCATTGGTAACGAAGTTTACTCACTATTTATGCAAGCTCCTCGGAGGTTGTCTAGTAGTGTCTGGTGCCCTGTTCCTCTGTAAGCCTTGGCTGTGCAAGCTAGTGTGGCGTCACTACCACTTAAACTTATGCACTGTCTAGTTGGCTACCTAATATTCATCACACATTCTGGCTGGTTGTCGTAGATGTGATCTGGATGCGCCCTCTTTAGGCTGTACTCTGTGGCTCAGGACCTCCAGCGCACTATGAGCACATCCAGATGATTCTCGAAGCGCACGCGACACTCGTGCAACAGCCCATCAGCCCACCGCTGCACAACTATTTGTTGCTGACCATGGTCTGGAAGGCTCCTGACAGGCACTAAGAGGTGTTGTTAACCACCCCTCAGCAACTAAGGGCGCTGCGGGTGCAGATGCCTTTTGGTCCCGAGGCAATCATTTTCGTTTCGACTTGCACCAGCCTCGCCGACGATCCACCTGCGTATGAGTACAGTTCCGAAACGGGGGGTAGAGTTTACCAGGATCTGGACCTTCTTACGCGGGTAGCCGACGCCCTCCCTCCCCCTGTTTTCCTTGGTTAACTCTGGCATACAGCGGATAGGCGTGTATACTAAAACTGGGGGAGGAGGTACGCGACGGCTCTCCGCGCCGCAAACCACTCCACCAACTCACACCACCCCCACCAGCAGAGGAATGAGAGCTGCCTCTTGACAGGGATAGAGCTTACACCTGATCTTCCCTAGACTACAGGTCCGACTAGCCTTATCTGTGGTATATGTGTGATGGCTAAGAAGCCTTAGGATGTCGGTGACCAGTTACTATCTCCATTATTTACTTCAAGCTTAATAGTACTTACTTGGTAGGCCTAGCTGTATTGTTAACGTGGGTACCTTTGTAAGAGGTGGGGTAAAGCATGGATGATTATGGTCCTGCTCTTGGCTTTGCTCGCAGACAGGCAGTCCAATTTGCAGACTCCTGGAGGACCGCTTCGGTGCACTTGGGGTGTTTCTGTCTTCTCGACCAACCAAATACCTTGCTCGTGAGCAGGGGGCACAATATTCAACAAGTCCTCCAGATTTCCTTCAATATTTTTGGCCGTGACCATCACTCTTTCGAAATGACATACACTTATTCTTTCCACAGATCATTTGCTCTCGCTATGTGCTAACGCCTGTGTACGCTCCTCGTGTTTTGGTGCCAAGTAGTGACAAGCCTGCCTGTTGCGGGAGAAAAAGCAAAGTATGTATGTGACCGGTCAAACTCCGAAAAAACATAAGCAGAAACCATGTCAAGTTGATTAAGAATATTGAAGGTAATTAGGCGACGCAAAGAGGGAAAAACTGGCCCTGTCACATTTGGTTTGGTCAGAGAACGGAAACACCCATCGCACAATCCTCCGCTCCATCGGAGTGGGAACGAATCTGATGCGTCTTTGTCATCAGAGAAGAGGACAGAGCGTCCCTTAATGAATGTCATCCGATGCTGTAACAACCCTTTCTACACCCACAGAACGTCTCCAACAAGCGAATTTAACGAGAGCCCGACCACAGCTACAAGGTTCGCTCTCATGGGAGAAGATGCACGTTCCAACATGGTGGCGCTAGTCAGTCCAAGCCTCCACTAACCAGAAATCATTCTACCTAGTCAGGAGTTAGACAAACAGTAGAGCTTCGTACATTCTTTGCCCTGCTGGGTCTTAGTCCCTCCTGAGGGTGGAGGATTCAGACACAGAGGTAGTAGATTCCTGAAGACCAGTACCGGCGTCGGGTGGCTTCTTACGGCGTCCCAGCTTTTTAGGTTACTGCCGGACCTACTGCTCGCCCGTAGATAGTAAAGGGCCCTGTGACCTAGCCTGCAGTGGGGGGTCAGGTTGGGAGTGCGGTCGTGGGCCTGACCCGTCGCCGAACCGATGTCTAGATTCGCGTGCGTGTAAACGCGACACCTCACTCCTCTGCCTGGCAGTATTAGGAGTGGGTAAGACAGCGACTGGTGTCTGGTTTGCTGTCCGTTCCCGTGTCCCTTGTGGCCATCGCCCTCATAACGACTAGCTTAGCGACAGTGATCTCTCAGGGGGAACCAGTGTACTGCGTTCCTTCTCATGGGCACCGCCTCCGTCATGACGCCCGACCTCCCAGTGCCTGTCCTTGGCGCGGGTGGAGTTACAACCACAGGTGTAGTTGCGTCAGGAGCTTGTCTACCTACCAGAGCATGAACGAGTACTCAGCTTTCAGCTTCGGAACCGCTTCATACATCTCGCCCTGCTCCTAGAATCTGAGTCTGCAGAGGTCCAGCGAGTCCGGAGCGCTGAGATCAAGAGACATCCTCTCTGGAGGCAGCCCGCCCCGTCCAGACGCAACCCACTATCCGACTCAGGAGCCAAGGGACTGTAATACAAGTAGGTATGGATGCAAGCATTCTGACTATCACTTCCTGGACGTTACCCGTCCGGTTCCCCCTCACCGCTGGCATACGGGCTGGTCTGGTCCTGAACCCACATTCCATGCCTGACGAGCAGCGTCCTGTCCGGTCCGGATACAGCAGGAACCTCAGCCACCATGCACGCAAACAACAGCAGTACTCTGATAATGTAAATGGAGAAGTACGTAACGATCGTTTGCATAGGACTCCCGCCAACAGTACATACACGTATTAGCGACACGATAATCCCACGCCTTAACACACTGTGAAGGATCAGGCGATAGGAGTAACGGTCTGATACATGATCGAGGGCTGGAAAGGAGACAAGGCATTGGAATCGGTGATGGTAGGTCGTACCTGGAGATGCTTCGAGCACCTTATGAGTGAGATGCCTTGAGAATGTCCTATCTGCGATAGGCGTCCCCTAAGGGTCCCCCTTGGAAATCCAAGTCTCCAGGTATCGGTTGTGGTCCAGCGTTGACATCTCCACCCTTGCGTTCAGAGGGCAGGATCGTGGAGGATTCACGTTTACAACGGAGTTATAGACAAAACTCGAGATACTGCGTCGCCCCTGGTAGCCAGCAGAGACCTACTTGCAGCAGAGTGGATTCTCGCATCTCACCCTCGTCCTACTGTAGTCCCTCCGAAAGGCACGTTGGACCGACAGTTCAAAGGTTTCTACACGTTAGGATCCCGGGTGTTGCCGGGTATTTCGCGCTCATCATCATCTCTCATCAGAGGTGTCACGTCGGTCAAACGTCAGGTAGATCTCTGGCCAAGGTTTCGTCGCGGGTGACGTCGGTCTCTGAAGATTCCCAACTCCGCGCTATTCGACACAAACAACGGGTATCTCTTTCTCCGGCTTTCTCAGAGGCTCGCTCGGCCGGCTCAGGCTCCAAATCGCGAAGAGCAACCGCCAAGTGGAAGTGGGTGGAAGAGTTATGGCTGAAAGGTGTACTCACTCGGCCGACCTATTCCGAATACAGTTGAGTCTCCTCCCTAGACGACAGAGTCATAGGCTCTGTTGTCTTCCCCTATCTAACAGTGCGCTTCCCGTCGGAGCTACGGCCGACCTTCAGGGCATCTGGCGTATGCGGCAGTCCAGGAGAGGGACGATCCGTCTTGAGTTCTGCTTGTAGGGTCCGATTCTCTGTCGCCCTTGTGTCGACGGTCTGATGTGCTCGTGCTAGAGCGTGGGGAGTACGTCGGGTTGAAAGTGTCATTGGGAGGCCCTCGGCGCGTGCAGGGTCCTATGAGGCGTAGCCTGATGGATACCCTCGTAGAACGGATTGCAGGTCTGTGGTTGATGCAAACAGCGAGTGAGCCATGGTTTACGTCAGTTTGCGTGCCTCTCTCCCCTGGGCATGCAGTGGCCAGACACTCGTGTTCCCTCGAACTGTGGATTAGTGAACGCGTATACACCAATCTCTTTGGACTGCTCATGCCAGGCGACATACTCTTACCTAGTGATGACGGGGACGAGGAGTAGGGAGCACTTATCCTTTTAGGAGAACTTCGAATGGTGGTCTGATCCATATGCGGACCATCAGCACGTTCTCTATGTTTGACGTGTCTCTGGACTGAGACGTGGAAGTAAGCGCCAAAGCGACGAATGTTGGAGTCCAGCATTATCTTCTTGGGGTGAGGTTCTTTTAGATAATTCCTCTCGCTCTCCTCACGTGACCTGCCAGCCATGTGGACGACCCCTCTCGTCGAGAACTGGGTCTTCGATTCGATGGCCAAACCTTTGCTATAACTCTCAAAATATCTTTACGGTCAAGATACCGTACAACCCCGAGATTAGTGGATGATAACAGTAAGGGTTAAGACTCCATCTTTCCCATTGGTAGGCACTGCCATAAGCTCGTTCGATAATCTAATGCCTGTTTTGTAACTCAGCCCCTGTTGTTTAACTTATCTTTAATTTCTAATTTATCTAAAACTACAATCAGGGCGCCACCTTAACGATGGAGCGCTCACCGTCAGCATTCGGCATGCTAAGCCGACAGCACACTACGGACTTTGCCAGTCTCAGGTTGAAGAGTACCGATATTAAAAATAGATCCCCCTTCTGTACATCACAGCGTGCACCATGTAGACCATGCACTGCAAAGTCCGTGTCAGGACTCCGTGAGCTAGGGCCAATCTTTCCTGCTCTGGGCACTACTCAATTTTCGTCAGCCGTCTTCAGTCAATGACCATAATTCGCTAAGCAGATTTAGCTCACTGCAGGCATAGGACTTACCACCTAACATGTTCAGTTCGCGCAGAGGTAAGGCGGCAACCCAGTCAAGGTGGGGTCGAAAGAGAATCTGATGATAGTGCGACAGTCAATAATGAACATCAACCCGCGTATTGCGACAGTACCAAAAGTAGCTGTGTGTCATAACGTGATTCATGCTGCGTAGCTTGAAGAACCAGCTATGAGGGCGTACTCCTGTTTTTTGCCTCAGTTGCGAGGAGGCAGCAAAATACCAGCAGGTGGGTCCTTTCCCGCAATGATCTGGTGAGAGCGGACACCACCATCGAGCAGCACTCCTTGAGTTCGCGTAAGACCACGCGGGTAGAGACATGTCTTGTCTCGCAGTCAGTCCACCGAGGCAAAAAAACCCATAGTCAGGCTCGAGAGGAGATGAGCTTAGGGAATAGCTTGTTCAGGTCGAGATGAGGTAGCACGACAGGTGGATATCCCGGGCTTTCGGGACTAGTGAAAGCATTGACCTCCAATCCTGTTGCGCAGTTCTAAGAAGAGAATAACAGCCGTAGAGGGATCACTGAGGTTACGCCGAAGGTCTGTTCCAGCGAGGGAACCCGAGGGTATATATCAAAGAGCGCAAAGTCCTGTTTGCCGAGGTCACGACAAGGAACCAGCAAGGCGTTGGGATTCTGGTATCCGCAGTGAAAGACCTACGCAGGTAGCCGATCCCCCTGGTTCCCAGTACAAGCTAAACTTCGATTTTTGAGCCCTAGAACACAGTAGAACCGATGACTCCCCTCCGCATGATCTCCTAGATCAAGGAAGAGGCTTTAGGCGTGCGATCCCCGCAGCCTAGTCGGATGCTGTGCCATGACACTGTTCTCAGTAAACAGAACAATACGCCACAGCGGGTCTTGCGTTTAGTGTCTGTGCCAGTTAGCCCTCATGGACCAAAGTCACTGCCCTATCGCTCTCACTATGCTCTGATAATAGTGCGGGTGAAGACCCTAAACCGTGGAGAATCAACCACCATGCATCTCCAATCACTAGGTCAGAGCTCCCTAACGTTCAAAACCTAACTGGGGGAAGAAGCCACAGAGCTTGATACGGGGAGCAGCAGGCGACAATATATACCTTTGAACTAAGTGGCAGGGTAGATAGTTACTCGTGTTTGACCACCACCTCGTAATGACCTCACAAGTTATTCATCTAACCATAGCAAAACACTCTTACTGGTTTTTGGCTCAATCCCACGTATATCAACCACTCTCGCTCAAGTCTCCAGATGGAGACGATTTATATTATTCATCGTGTACTCACAATTTATAATACAATTCCACCATCCTAGTATTCCTCAATTAGGAAATCTGGCTTTGAAAAAAGTATATTAAATGGATACCTTTTTCTTTCTATTCACTAGGCCAGGCTGATTGTTAACACACGGCTACAGACTTCTGCTACTACCATGAAATCTTATCATAAGCCACAGCCTCCAGCGATTAATGAAAGAACGTACGAACCTAGATTACGAGTTAATGTAGGAGGCCTCACCTCACACCGAGCCTGAAAAACCACCTCGTAACCATAAAACCCACGGAGATTTTCGATCAAACATGCAGTGGCGTAGTATTATCACGAAACCAACGACCTAACATACGACCTCACTACTTCTGCAGGGTGGCACACCTAGAGAAGCACAAAGACTAGACGAGTTATACTGCGTAGCAAGAAGCACGAACCGAGGATGAGACTAGGCGAAACTCTAAAGAGAATCGAATCCAGACCGCGAAGAACCACAACCGAAAACTAGGTTACTCTCCTCGGAACAGAAACAAGCAGTAAGCTCAGGCTCGACTCGAAACACTTATTTGGGATAAACAATTCCCGCAGCCTAGCATGCAACCTATGCGATGCTGTGAGCACTTCCTGACGTAAGCACGTAAAACCTCCCCCAAAAACAAATCTGCTTATTGACCAGACCTACCGATAGAGACACACTCAAACTATCTGCCAGCAAAACACCGTCACCTATAAAGACCCATACCTAGGCATGCCCACCCAACTTGAGTCTAAGATCTTGCTACTCCGGACACGGGCGAACAGCTCGCTTTCTTCTCTCAATATTGATCTTCCCTCGTATCAATACACGATTCCCCTCTACAAAAATCCCTCGATACGTAATCGTACATACGTACCCCTCACATGACCATCCGTTGAGATCTGCAAACTGAAGATCACTGACCTACCGTCCTCTCCTGGCAAATCCTCCGCATTACCCCTCCATGCCCATAATCTAACTGTAGTCCAAATCGCACAACTATTCCTCGATTTCCCCCTCTCTCTCCTCAGACTCACACCAAACATTACACCCACTCCACCCGCTACTGACTTGACATTGCAAGTAAACCATGGCGAAATCACGAAATGCCCCGGAAGATTCATCCCGGAACCTTTGCGATCTCTACCGCATATGCCGGCCTCCTGGATCCCAATCCCCTTCTGTACCCTGTCAACACCAGAATGCAAGACCAAACTCAACCTCTCCTCCTCAATTTGCCTCCCTGGCTCTCTTCCCAATTCCTTCCATCTCTAAGCATCGCCGTCCCCAGCATTGCTGCCTGTAGAAATACAAATCAACCTTAATGTCCTCAAAGAGAGAACAGGTATATCAGCTCTACATTAACATACCTCTCGCCTCACATCACCACAACACACGGCCGACAGACACACACATCCCACAACACAACCCTACACACCACGACACCAAACAACACCACCACACCACACACACAATCAGCTACACGACCAACAACGCAGCTTGCTTGCAGGCCTGCAAGACATATTTTGCCCCTTCATATACCAGAAGACATGCACTTCCTCTCATAGTTTTGTAGAGGACCTTGGAGAAATCGTACCACTACTATCTAATGATGTTTCATTGGCGCCCGCACCTAAAAGAGAACGTGAATTGAGAAGTGGCTCGGTGAGTTTGTTGGGTGGTGTACCATCACTTGTGTGTGTGTGTGTGTGTGTGTGTGTGTGTGTGTGTGTGTGTGTGTGCACCCAACACCGGACACCCCTTACGAGATACTACCATAGCCTCCAAAGACATGGTGCCGTGGTGATGTTGATCGCTGTGAGTGCGTATGTCGCTTGTGTGTGGTGTCGTGGTGTTCTGATGGTAGATGACGACCTTCATAGTCACCTGAAACCACACCACCTAGCAAAAACCAAACCAGAATAAGATCTTATTGAGCGAGGTGTACCAAGACCCAAGAGACCATGTGTTAAACCCGGTAAGGGACACCGAACATGTGTGGACTGTATCCATTTCCTTGTTTTTTTCAGAAATTTGACATTTGTAATGCGAGAGACCGAATACACCAGGTACTAGACCACACGAGATGAATCATGCTACTTTGACAATCCCTTAATCCCAGAAAACCAATATGCAACCTAAGTTGCCATAGAAAACTCCAGAAAGCTTACTTATCAATAAAACTCGTGAGAAGTCAAACCACAATAAGATTCAACAGCCTAACACAAGAAATGACAAACACACCATAAACACAATAACAGCGCGGCTGTATGACAGGGGACCAACCACCCCAACCCACGGTACCGAGTGCAGTATTGCCGAGGAATGAGAACACAGGGGTTACAGCGTTTAAGTGTGGAATGGTCAGTTGTACATGTAGGTGGGAGGTAACATCTGACTTATGCCATAAAGATACAATACCAGCGAGTAGCAGCAGTGTAAAAAACAAAGGTAGGAGGAGGTCAATACTTGAAAATATCCGGGTGGCCATTTGCCAAATTTAATTGTTACAGCAGTCTTTATGGCTTGGAGGGTGAACTCGTGTTTAGGAGAACCCCGCCAATTTTGGATCGAGACTCTCTCGCTCTCTGGACTTGGCTTGCCGCGAGAGAATGGGCCAAGGTGAGAAAGATTCCCAAGAACCCAATCTATGCACTAGGGCATGTACTGAGTTCTTTGACCTTTTTTGTGGCCTGTATCCCTCTGACAACCCAGCCTACTATACTAACAGTCATTTGATGATGTAGTTGCACTCAGTAACCAGCGAGAAGCGTAGCGGGCCGGGATAGAGAGATGGAGGAGGACAGGGATGCGTAGGGGATAGCTGGGCTCAGCAAAGTGGCGATAGAGAGAGTGGTAGGAGGATACAGAGATGTCAGGGAGCTTGGGTGACGTTCCGGATAAAGAGATGGGGATGACCAGAGGATGGAGCGAGTAGGCTGGGCACCGCCCCTGGATAGAGAGATGGAGGGAGACAGGGAAGATGTAGCGGTAGTTTGGAGACCTCGTGGATAGCGAGCATGGAGCGGAGACGGGAGATTGTTTGAGGGTAGGACTGCGAGGCCGTGGATAGAGAGATTGCGAAAACCCATCACAAACGCCATACGTGGAGGGAGACAGGGATGATAGGCGTGAGCTGGGCCGTGGAATTAGAGAGATGGAGGCGAGACGCGGATGATCAGGGTACGCCGCTCGCAAGGCCGAAGCCTCCAAGACATGTGGAGATAGAGATGATGGGGAGGGGAGACAGGGCGAATGTAGGGTAGCTGGGCCTGATAGAGAGATGGAGGGAGACGGGGAGATGTTAGGGGTAGCATGGCGCCATGGGAAATAGGAAGAGATGGAGCCGGATCAGGAGAGTGGATAAGGGTCAGAGTGAGGCCAGTGGGAATATTGAGGAGATGGAGGCGAACATGGGTGCGGGTAGTGGTAGCTGGGCGGGCGTTGGATCAGAGTTAGATGGGGAGGTTAGACAGGGATGTAGGGCTAGCATGGGCCGTAGGATAAGAGGAGCAGTGGCGCGGAGGAACAGGCAGAAGAATGCCTAGGATGAATACAGCTTGGAAGCCAGGATAGAGGATGGAGCCCGGAGACAAGGCATGTCAGAGAATAGGAGTACCAGCTGCCGGCCGCAAGTGGATAGAGAAGATCGGTGGATGGTTGGTGAGACAGGGATGTAGGAGGTACTGGCTGTGGGGTAAGAGGAGAGTGAAGAGAGAGACCAGGATGTAGGGTAGCTGGCGATGGAAGTAAGGAGGCAGAGCGGGGATATGACAGCGAGAAAAGGCACACGATGCATTAAGATTATAATTCATAGAGGAAAGTGCTGGTGACTTAAAAAGTGCCAGATAGTGCACCTCTTGAGCAGAACAGTGAACATGGGTCCCTCCATCCTCTCTTCATCTTTATTGGTATACTCTCATTCTCTAATTCCTCTGTGCATCTCTCCTCATCTCTCCTCCATGCGTCATCCTCCTCTCTTCTCTCGTGCTCTTCTCCTCTCTCTTCCAAATTCACCCCTTCCAATGGGACGATTTAATTGGCAATGGCGGAAACCATGTGTTATTAAACATTCGCCCCAAAGCAGAGGTAGAATTGTAACGATTATTTAATACAAAAGTGAAGGAATAAACAATTGACAACATTAATGAACAGTAAAACAGATTTACACAGTACAAAGTTTCAAAACAATAAGACATTACAGAAATGTGATAGATGATTATATCATACTAAAGTGTTGGAACACACAAGTAGTACAAATAGGCGCCAGAAATAAAGCACCAAGTTAAACAATAACTACGGCCATAAGATATGCGGGTTGTACTTTTACAAATGGTGCTTTTGGTGTCATTCACTGGTTTTGCCCTTTTCTTGCGATGTTGACCGGGCAAGCAGGTCACAAATACTTGCTGCTGTTTTATGATGGCACACTGTGGAATTTTCTCCCAGTAGATATGGGATAATAGATACAAACTATTCTCTCTCTCTCTCTCTCTTATTTCCTCCCATCCTGTACTCTTCCATGTGCACTTCTTCTCTCTCTCTTCTCATGATTCCTCTTCTCTCTCTCTCCTCTCTTCATTTCCTCTCTGTCTTGTCTCGATTCCCGCTCTCCTGTCTGTTAGATGGGCTGGCTGTACAGAGTTCCAGCTACTCCAGGAGTTTGTACCTACTCCTGTTTACCTCCTGCCCGCCACATCCAGCTCAACGTCTAAGGGAACAACACGGAACCCTTCCCTCCTCGCCCCTTTCTGTTCCATCCCCTCTTGTTCCTCCATCCCCCTGTCGCATCCCCTGATCTCCGCCCTCAAAACCAGGATCCCCTCCTTTCCACGACCCGAGACTTCCCCTGCACCAGGATTCCCTCCTTTCAGGACCCAGACTCCCCGCTTACCACAGGCACTCCCTACCTTCAACGACCAGACTCCCCCATACCAAGGTCCCTACCTTTTCAGACCCAGACTCCCCCTCACGGGTAATTTTTCAACTCCTCAAACACGCTGACTGACTCGGTTATATTTGGACCTCATCCTTTATAATTACAAACAACGCTGCGAGCACAACAGTTTAGTGACCTTCGGGATGATTCAACCGCTAACAGGGTGGACAGAACCGTAGTGTGTGTCGTGTGTGTGTGTCTGTGTGCAGGTGCAGCTGTGTCTGTGTGTGGCGTTCGTAGTGTGTCCCGTACGGTTGAACATGTCTACAAGCTTACAGTTGGCCAACCAGTTGAAAGGACCTTAGGGAATCGTTTGGTAGGCCCGAGACATTTAATTGCGTGTGTCCGGTATGACAGGAATTTGGTATGTTCTCCCTACCTACTCTCCCACCCTACCTCGTCTCTTCCACCCCCCTCGTCTCTCCCCACACCGCACTCATCTACTCCCCACCCGACCCTCGTCCTTCTCGCCTACCTCTCTCCTGCCGTTCTCCCAGGTGTTGTCTGTGTGTTCTTGCCCCCTGGGGGCCAGCACGCACTTGAAGGATCACTAACAGAGAGGCTCCTACCCACAGAGAGAGTGCGACAGCATGACTACTGTACCATCAACGGTACACACCACACAGTCTCCAGAAAACACACAGCCACCATCATGGATCTACTGCGAAGATGTGATCGAGCTGGGTTTAATCATTATTTTCGACTAGTGTGTGTGATGACTGTGTGCGTGCGCGTGTGTCCCACCTCCCTCAAGACACGCAGCAGTTCCTGCAGGATCCTCCAGCCCCAGAGGCCCCTGGCGGAGAGACAGGCAAGGCTAACGACCTCGGTCTGCACGGGTGAGAGAGTCAACATCTAATACAGGTAACTATAACACACACAGTCTCTTAGACACACCACACACACACACACACACACACACACACACACACAACCACACACAGCGCACAAGTTCTCTACACACACAGACAGGAACCTACATTCTCAGGGGAAGTGTGATCTTGTTCCAGCCTACCCGAATGCGCACGTTTATTAGAGTTCCCAGAGAGCGTCTATTGTCTGTCAGCAGGGGAGACTCGGGATGCAGGATTCATCAGCTGGGACAGACAAGGCTGGCACAGGGACAGGGAGATGAATGGACGCCAGGTAACCACCGGGGGGGTCGTTGGACAGAGCAGCGTTGGCCAGGGACAGGGAGATGAGACGCCAGGTAACCACAGGGGGCGGCGTGGGGGGTTGACAGACACGCTGGCCAGGGACAGCTGGGAAAGATGCGATGCCAGGTAACCCACCGGAAGGGGGGGGGATGAGACGCCAGGGTAACCACGGTGGGGGGAACAGACCAGCGTGACCAGGGACAGGGAGATGAACGCCACGTCTAACCCATCCGGGCGGCGGGTGGGGGGGGATGTGGACAGAACAGCTGGCAGGGACAGGGAGATGAGACGCCACAAGGTACCACAACAACCGCGGGGGGGATAGACGCAACAGGTAACCAACCGGGAGGGGGCAAGAACGACAGACAGCTGACCAGGACAGGGAGATGAGAACGCCAAAAAGAGCTAACACCACCGGGGGGGTGAAAACCAGGGAGACAGAAGCACGCCAAAAGGTAACCCACCTGGCGGGAGGAAGGGGAAGCGGGGCAAGACAGCTGGCCAGGGAAACAGAAGAAGGAAGAGATGAAAAACACAAGGTAACACCCACCGGACCCGGACGCGAAGCGCTGACCACAACCATAATTCAAGAGCATTCGTTTTTATGTAGTTTTTTATATTATTTAGAGCCCGTCTCGGCTTAACTACAGTTCATTTGGAACAGTCCATATACCTCCGCAGCATCAAGACCTTGTGCAACATACACTGTTTCTTTTTAATATGCAAGTGAACTTTGGATACCATTTTTATGTCTGCCTGATACAATTAGGGAAAGGAAGACGAGGTGAAGTTTTGCATTCAGCAGCACAACCATAGAAACTTCACACGTCATTATGCTGAATGCTAGCTTCGATTGCATGCTAGCAATTAGTTTAGACAAACACATTCTATCTACCAGACCAACTGGCACCACAGAGACAGAAAATTGGACCTCACCACTCACATGACCTCATCCGGAAACTCACATTGGGGAAGTTAGAACTCTAAGGGGCCTCATCGCCCAAAACTCCCCAAGAGTAATAACCCTAAACTCACGTTAAAACTAACAACCTGCAATAGTGTAGTCAAAACAACATGTGTAAACAAAAAAATTATACCACCAATCAATATAATAAAATTACATACAGACCGAGTAACACCAGCAAATCAAGGCAGAAAATCATCACCCAAGTTACAATTCCAAGTATAAAAACTACAACACCAAAGCAGAACCAGTCGGAATAAATCACAACAATGTGTTTAAACTAAAAACACACTCATAGTATAGTATTAGTACGAATACATTACAGAAGTGACATCATGATCAAGACAAACACGACACAATAAACCCCCAAAGAACTACACTCTACGTAAAAACCCAACAACCAACTCCGACCATAACGTGCTCAATCAAACATGTGTCTACAAGAAACAATAACACCAAACAACCTTATATATATACAATAAATACAATTGAAGTTACACAGCATCAGCAGAATAAATCACCAAAAAGACGTACCCTCATACCGTTTAAAACCCCTTAACACCACCATAGCCATGTTCCGCTAATCAAAACATGTGTATTACACCACCATACCAAATCACATAATATTCATTATATAACATTACCAAGACCATACCAGCCTACACATGTAAACACACCCCCCAAACCATACAGCAGCAATAAAAATCCCCAACACAACAAGATACACCTCTTCCAGATTACAAACTACAACCCACTGACATAGTAGGTAGAACTCCACAACGAAATAAATGTGAAGTTCAACGGTAAGACCATAGGTATTAACACATACAAATATAAACCTATACATACCCAGAACCATTAAGTACACATCGACCAACCACCACCAAAATACCACCGAACCCCAGACCAATAAATCCCAAAACGCCATCAATACGAATTACGAACAGGACCTAACACAAACCATCGACACACTACAAACGCATACGAACTAATAACAAACAGTGTAATAAACATAAACCGATAACTAATCATCATGATATACTGTAACGGATATAACAAACATACAAGAAGCCAAAAACAAGAAGATCTAGCGTATACCCAAATAGTAATCACAGTACCTCTACCGTTAAAAACTACAAACACCATGCCGCATCCCAGTGGATAAACTCAACCACAAACCACAATGATCGGTTACCAAAACAGTACCCAACATCCAAACCATATATACTGTTACATGCAAATACACCGATATGTAGGACAGCGAGTCGCCCTGGTAAAACAAGCAAAATGACAGCAAGATCACAAAGAACCACACCACCAAATCAGCAATAACATTCCAAAACGACTGCGAATAGCATTAATAACACACACGCGTAATTACAGATAACACAGAACACTGACACACGAATACCACATCACGAAAAACCACAGGGATTAAGGTGATTGGCTATGCATCCACCCTGCGCCAAAAACAACACCTACCAGAACGTCAATTGACGCTGTATACAACCAACACGCCCCGAAAATGACAACCCCAGACAGCCATCCACACCATACAACCGGCAGTCACAGTCTAAACACCAACTCTAAGGAACACACCAACCACCAAACAACCCACAAAACCCCAACCAAACAACACCCAACAACCACAAACACAAACCACAAAAAAAAACGAAAAAAAAAAAAAGGGACACGACACATCTGAATTCGTATAACTACGCATCGCAACAACAGCGATCCATACCAAACTACAAAAACACCAAATAGCACCTGAACACAACTAAAAGCACCACACTCACAACCAACTAAGCCAATGCAAGCATTGTCAGGGCACGACACGCCGTCACACGTGCTCACATGTGCTGCTCTATGAACACGCAAAGGTACGCTAACGTAAAGATATTAGGATATTGGAAAGAAGCCCACCAAACCGCCTTGGAGCCCTACCGAACTACGCCGCGCCCTCCCACCTACACCGCCCATGACAGACAAAACAAAATAGGCAACACAACTATAAAGTCAGCATGTACCCCACATGCATAATCCCGGCGCCAGGGCAGGAGAATATCCATAGTGTACATCTAAACACCCACTGTACACCTGCTGTGGTTATGCTACAAGTCACACGTCAACCACAGAACATGTGGAAGGAACAACAGAGCAGCAAAGCAAAGAGCACGAACGCAAACAAAACGAAACGCGGAGAAGATAGAGGGTCGAACCAGGAAAAAGGAGAGAAGAAGCTCTGTCCAGCTGTACACAGAAGAGGCCTTGCAGAGAGGGAAGAAAGAGAAAGGAGTATGAAATCAGCTGAGTCCACTGTAATAGGAAAGAAGCGATCTGTGTCACTAAGACATCGAGAATAGTTATATGCTACTGTAAAAAACAGACGAACAATTCGTCAGAGCAAGACATGCAGTGTTAATGACTTGTATGTTAACTAGAGTAGGGTTATATACGGAAGTACCGAGGGTTAGGAGATTTGTAGGGTAAGAGAGAGAAGAGAAGGGAAAAGAAACACATAAAAAGGAGGATGGGGAGAGAGGCAGAAAGAGAAAGACAGAAGAGGGCCAGCAAAGAGAACCGTAACACGATGTTAATAAGTGTTTGCGTTATTG
The DNA here is from genome assembly GCF_002910315.2 of Salvelinus sp. IW2-2015. Taxonomy (NCBI): domain Eukaryota; kingdom Metazoa; phylum Chordata; class Actinopteri; order Salmoniformes; family Salmonidae; genus Salvelinus; species Salvelinus sp. IW2-2015. Next base: position 61,521 of record NW_019944669.1, read on the forward strand.
AGGACAAGAGCCAGTACATATTTACCAAGCATAGTACCAGCCCGAGAGGCAGTGGGACTTAACGACAGCCCAGGCAGTAGTGAGATATGGATTCGACTTAGTAAAAAGAGTCCTACTGTTTCTCAAAACAAACCTCAATCGAACCTAACTAGTTCGCCCTCTCAAATGTCGTGATCTCCGGGGATCGGCAGAAGAAAAAGAAGAGCCAAGAAAACGCGGGAGGCAGGAGAGAGGAAAAACCACGTAGGAGAAAGGAAACAAAAAGAAAACGGCACTGAAGCAAGCTGGTGGTTGTGCCTGACCAGAGAGCAAGGTCCTCGGGCTGAGGGGGCAAGAAGAGAGATGAAGGCCGACAACCGAGGAAGGACTGGAGCTGATGAAGTTGTCGTGGACATGCCGAGGGGAATAATAAGGGCACGCTCTGGCGTGGGAAAAGCAGAAGAAAAAAAAAAGGGCACGCGGTGAAGCAGGACACGCTGGGGTCTTTTCGCACCCACCCGTGCAAGAAGGGTCCACAAAGCCAAACCCACCAGCTCCGCAAGACTCCGAGATGAAGATGGCTACTTAGTCGGCGAGGCGATTAGACCTGGACCGGAACAAACTGCAGCCCGTTCGTGGTTCATGTCTGTGGCGCCAGACGATGTAGCAAAACGTTTTGCCACCAGAAAAAAAAAAGAGAGTAAGAGGACGGAAGAACACGAGCTGTTTCTAGTAGTCCGTGGAGCGAAGAGCTTGCAGGAGCATGCGCTTCAAATATCTCATTACAGCTGAACAATGTTTTGGAAAACCTGGAAAAAATATGGTTTCTTTTTTCTGTATTGGACAAAGCTTCAGAGAATAGGTCAGTCCCTCCCGTTGACCCAGGGTAATGGAAATGACTGTTGGATAGCCTAAAGTATGACACACACAGCAATCCCATCTCACTTAACCCTAAACACAATAACGCCCTAGTGGGCCCTGGAGTCAAAGTTTATGGATGCACGATATACAGGGAAGGATAGCGGGGTTTCGCGCGTATGGGCTCTGCGGTCAAAGCTAGCTGCACTATTACCAGGGAGGTAGTAGGTTGCCATGGGATGCACCATAGTGTTCTTGTGACATGTTGTTACATCTTTGGTAAAGTGTTGTTATGTTTTGGAACTTGGATGCTATTGTCAGTGGACCAAAGGAGGCGGACAAGGCTCACCTGGCATTGCAAAATGGTCGATGGGCCTGACTACTACATACGGGTAGAGAGGAGTATGTGACAATCTATTTCTTACCCACAAAACCTCAGAGGACTGTCTTTGATTGGGACACGACTGTCTCGTTAATATGTTAGTTTTTTAGCACTATCTATATTTCCGGTTAGATGACCTGATCGGGAGGTGAAGAGTGCTACAAGGACGGGATGGGAGGCGGATGATTGGCGTGAGGGGACGGATGGGACAAGGTGGCGGAAACCGAAAAGACGCCAGAGAAAAACCCGGCAGGTCTAGGTTAGATTGAGAGCGGAAAGGCCTGGGGTGTCTGCACGGTGTGACTTGCCTTTCCTTACTGTTTTTGTTCTCAAATTATTTAGAAGTTGTTAGGATTAACCTAAAGTGCTTTTGTATAAGAAAGATGTAGCTTCGTGGGCAAGGGAGCTTGGTGAGTTGAATGTAAAGAGGAAAGGCTAGAAGCAAGGGAATGAGGGTAAACACCAGACCAGTTCAAACAGATTAGGAAGGGGCGAGGGGAGTGAGGGGATGGAATAGCTGTGAAGTTAGATCGAGGGTTCATATAAGGAAATTTCAGTCAATTAGAAAGATTGATATTCATCGAGTCTTGAAATGTATGGAATGTTCACATGATGGCGGCCAGCAGGCCACACGCCATGGCCTGGGCCTGAGAGGACAGGATAGGGTACAGGCCAATGGGAAGGGAGCCGGGAAGCCCCAGGCCGGCAGATCAGAACAAATTTCATAAAAAGGCTTTTTTTCCCCAAACTAAAGGCGCTTTGAAGTACAAAACACAATACTCAGTTGTTGTCAGTTGTCCGTGGGTGGCTGACTCACGGAACGATCGGTAGGCAAGGTGGAAGGAAGGACCGAGATGTGGGGAAGAGGGAGCCAGAGGGAGGACCTGGGGACTGGTGGGTGGTTACACGTGGCAGGTCTTGGTTGTGAGGGAGGGATGGAGGGGACCAGTGGGGAGGGAAATGTACTTCCAAAATTCTCTTAAACCCGATGTAGGAGGGGCGGACTGAGGGAAGAGAGGCATTTTTACATGGATGGTAATGGTAAGATAACATCTTTTAAGCCTCATAAAACAAGGGCTACAGAAAGTTTTCTCTTCGCAAATTGGGGGCAACAGCTGTGTGGCCTGCGCGGAGTGGGACATCTCGCGGGTCGTTTCTAGAAAGATCTCACGGAAACCCAACTCGATCTCCAACTTTGTGGAAAGAGCAATATACGAATGCTCCCGTAGGATGAAGTGAAGACTTGAGAAGCAGATCTTTCATTGAGTCTGTGATGAATTTACTGTTTTAGACAGTGTGAAGACAAAAACTTGCATCATTGGCTCTTAACAGGTCACTCGTGCTCCCATCACCCAGGAAAGCCGCTGCTATCCTCTTCTCTGGTTTATTTGTCCCCAGAAATGGGAACGCTGACAGTATAGACACCAACGTGCTAACAAGTCAGTATTTCTGGGATACCGTGAGCGTGAGACGCCCGGTTGAAATGCTGGTAATGTTATTGAGAATCAACATGAGAGGCTATATTTTCATGGGTGATTTACAATAATGACTGGAGCTTTCGATCAAGCTGCCCCTCAGGGGAAAAAAAAATTAAAAACTGTACCATGTCTGCAACCTGGGGACTTCAGGGTGTCAGGTCAAGCCACCAGAGGAGAGGGTAATTTTAATACGAACACAGAGAATTAAATCATCAAATGTATTGATACGATCTTTACCTAATGGCACCAGGAAATTTGCTTTAAAGCAGAACAAATCCACTTGGGATGTAGTGTATTCACCAACTATAATAAAAGCTGCATATCTAGGACCAACGAAATTCCCAACGGAATGGGCCTAATATTAGTGCCTTATTTAAAGACGGTCTACCAATAAGTTTGTAGTGATTCATATGTTGTCAATTAAGG
>NW_019944670.1:0-12500 GCF_002910315.2 Salvelinus sp. IW2-2015
GTCGTGTCTGTCTGTCTGTCTGTCTGTCCTTCGTGTCCCCCTTGTCTGGTCTGTCTGTTTCTCTCGCTCCGGTCTCTGTCGTCCTTCCACGTCTCCTTTCAGGCTAGCTTAACGCTCAACAGGCCTCTTCTTCTGCCGGGCTGGACTGACTGACAACCTGAACTAACTGACTTAACTGACTAACTGACTGACTGACTGACTAATATCTAACTGACTACCTAACTGACCGATGACTATCTAACTTACTGACTGACTTGACTGATTCCCTGAACTAACTGACTGACTGGACTGTACTAAAACCTAACTTACTGACTGACTGACTGACTACCTAATTTACTGACTGACTGACTGACTACCTAACTAACTGACTGACTGACTGACTGACTAGCATATATTATAGTGTCTGATGTTGTGGTATAATACACTTGAACTATTATACACATGGTACACAGATTGTGCTATTTTATGTATATATAAATATATAGTATGTATGACTGTAGGTTTGTGTCCTAAATACCACCCTTTTCCCTACATAGTGCACTATTTCTGACCAGAGCAAAGTAGTGCACTTCGTTGGGAATAGGGTGTCATTTATCGATGCATATTAGGCTTCATGAGAACTGGCTGCAGTGTCTGACTAACTGACTGACTGACTGTCTGCAGTGTCTGAATTCTGTGACATTTTGTGACATATTTTCTTTCTGCATTAAACATGAATGTTGATTAATTCTACCCTCTATCCTGCTAACCGTAACACATTTATGAAAATGCAATTACTCATATTATCGTGTTGAACCCCAAGATAGATTATTCTGCCCTTCATGAACGGTGATAAAAGATGATCCTAAAAATTAAACGGAATATATTAAACAGTCAATCAAGATCTCTTCTGCGATTGTGTATTTATTTTAAAATGGGCATCCTAAACACAAGCTACTACAGTCAACGATCTGACATAACGGAGGCCTATGTCACTGCTACATCTCGTTAGAGTGCCCTATTACCAGTCCTATATCGTTAGATTTGTCCCTGCTAAGTCTTCACTAAATAGCACGTCAGATCAATGATTACATGATATAGGAATGGAGGGAATCAAACATGTACTTTTAAAGTTTTAAAACAGGATATTTGTCTCTACTGACTATCAAGCAGTACCAGACAACTATCCAACATCGAGGTGTATTTGCAATGCCAGAAGAATCCTCAAAATGTTGCTGCATTCAATCTGATGTTTGTCACATGCTTATTCTCCTGACATGGAGTGTGAAATGGCAGGGGAGGGCCAGAGTTAGGTGTCATTAAGCCAGCGGTTCCCAAACTAGGGGTCGCGACCCCATGTGGGGTTGCCTGATATGAAAATGAGGTGGCGTTAACATTTCCAAAATACTGAAGAGAAAAAAATATATATACAAAAACAATATATGTATTATAATCTATATATATATATAATGTATCTCAAAATCATTGTAATGGGGTTAACCTAAAATCCAAATGATAATCTAAATCTAAATTATAATTATTAAAATGTAAAAGATTCAATTCAATGAGAGTGCCTTTAGATAACGAGAATAGGCGGCACTTGAATCATTCCCCTGGTGAATGACTAGCTACACTATGAAACTACACACTATTGAATCATTCCCCTGGTGAATGACTAGCTACACTATGAAACTACACACTATTGAAGAGACTTTGATAATACCGGCCACATTTGATATGGTGAAAACAATGTGTGGGGAGGTAGAGGCACAGAAACTCCCATCAATACTTTTGTCAGATAACACTGTTAAACGAAGGCTTTATGGTCTGACTGACTGACTCAGATACTCCCCAACTGATGAATGGCCGTTAGCTGTGAGGGCCAAGCATGCCCATGCATTGACTTTGTTTTTCACAATACATGTCCCTCGCTACATATTCATCGCCAGACCCACTGGCTCCAGGTCATCTATACGTCTATGCTAGGTAAAGCTCCGCCTTATCTCAGCTCACTGGTCACGATAACAACACCCACCCGTAGCACGCGCTCCAGCAGGTATATCTCACTGGTCATCCCCAAAGCCAACACCTGCTTTGGCCACCTGTCCTTCCAGTTCTCTGCTGCCCCATATGCATTGCCGAGACGACGTTTCAAAAATCACTGAAGTTGGAAGACTTATATCTCCCTCACTAGCTTCAAAACATAATCTATCTGAGCAGTCTTCACTGATCGCTGCCAGCCCGTACACAGCCCATCTGTAAATAAAATCCGACCCAATCTACCTACCTCATCCCCATATTGTTTTTATTTACTCTTGCTGCCTCTTTTGCACACCAGTCCTTACTATTTACACATCATCATCTGCTCATTTATCACTCCAGTGTTAATTTTGCTAAATTGTAATTACTTTGCTTCCTATGGCCGTATTTATTATCGCCTTTACCTCCTCACACCCATTTGCCTCACACTGTGATTATACTTCTTTTTCTACTGTATTATTGACTGCTACATTTGTTTATTCCATAATGTGTAACTCTTATGTGCTTGTTGTTTGTGTCACCACTTGGCTTTGCTTTTACAGGCCAGTTCGCAGTTAGCTAAATGACCTAATCTCTGGTTCATTAAATAAAGTGTGCAACCAAAAAAACATATATGTGACAAAATCTCATATGGCGTTGACGCGGCGCATCAGGCCTCTGCACTCTAGTTATATAAATAGTCTCCTTCTGCCAATATCTAAACACATTGTATGCATACACCGCAGAGAAAAGTAGTGCTACAAAAGCACGCTTCTGAGCCCACAGAACTCAGAGACATACTGCAGCAGGTAACTTCTATATGTGTTCATGCGCCCGGGTCGGGGCGAGGGGACGGACTAAAGTTAAACTGTTACATTGATGCTGTTGACCCGGATCACTGGTTGCTGCGGAAAAGGAGGAGGTCGAAAGGGGGGTGAGTGTAACCGATGTGAAATTGCTAGCTAGTTAGCGGTAGTGCGCGCTAATAGCGTTTCAATCGGTGACGTCACTCGCTTTGAGACCTTGAAGTAGTGGTTCCCCTTGCTCTGCAAGGGCCGCGGCTTTTGTGGAACGATGGGTAACGATGCTTCGTGGGTGACTGTTGTTGATGTGTCCAGAGGGTCCCTGGTTCGCGCCCGGGTCAGGGCGAGGGGACGGACTAAAGTTAAACTGTTACATTGTGTATATATGTGATCAGAGCATGACAATGTTCTGTTTCACACCGAGGCTTGGTGGTTATCAAAGGGGAGTGGTGGAAATTGAGAGACAATGGATATAAAAAAAACAGACTTGGTTGACGTTCTGTGTAACGTAAAGAACAGAACTAACATCAGTAAGTGTCCCACACCAGAGATGACTGCTCACTTCCAGAGCACGTTGGGATGGCCCTACTTCTCAATCCCGTTGACTGTGACCCCGGCTCAGTTAACATGCCGGTAAGTGAAATCAAACAGCTGACTGAGCTGTCATGTGACCAAATTAGTTTTGGTTCCTGACTCGAAGGGGATACCCTGCCTCTGTCTGAGAATTAATACCAGGTTCAAAACAACAGGGAACTAAAGAATCTCAGAYTTCTGACTTCAGAGCYCTCAAGACAACTGGGAACTCGGAAAGAAACAACTGGGAAAAATATCATCCAACTTGGAATTCCACCTCGGGAACTCAGAGTTCCCTGTTGTCTTGAAAGCACCATAACACTCAGGGTAGGCTACACCCTTCGTCAGCTCATATCTMTGTGAAGCTGGATTTAGTGCTCTCGTCTGCATTAAAACCAAAATATCGATCCAGGTTGGATGTGACAGCAGCGATGCGGCGCGTACTGTCAACCACACCCCCTGACTTTGAGAAGCTCAGACGTGACATGCATCAAGCATATCTCATTACTGGTGGTAAAATGAGACTAATTTGCAATTGACTGTCAAACATTAAAAGTGTGTGATCGTGAGTTGAGAAMACAATCAGAAATACTGTTAGAATGTTTTTCTATTGACAGCCATAGACCCAATTAAAAAGTAAACATTGGCTGGTAATTACATATTATTATTATATATTTTTTTTTTTGAGGGGGTAGATCAGCTTCAATATTGCAGTTAGATTGTAGCTTCCTTCAATGTAATTACCTGCATCATTTCCAATCCCCCATATATGTTTTGGTAAATAATGTATATATACATATATATATATACTGTATATATTTATACATATATACAAGGTTGGGTAGGTTACTTTCTATATGTAATCCATAACAGTTACTAGATACCTGTCTAAAATTGTAATCAGTAATGTAACTTTTGGATTACCTAAACTCAGCAACATAATCTGATTACATTCCATTACTCAGTGGAGAAGTGGTGTAATACCTAACTAAAAATACTTTAAAGTATACTTAAGTACTTTTTGCGGGCATCTGTGCTTTACTTTACTATTTATATTTTTGACACTTTTACTTTTACTTCACTACATTCCTTAAGAAAATATAGTACTTTTTACTCCATACATTTTCCTTGACACCAAAAAGTACTCGTTATATTTTTGATTCTTAGCAGGACATGGAAATGGTGAAATTCAAGTGCTTATCAACCAAACACTACTGCCTCTGATCTGGCGGATTCACTAAACACACATGCTTAGTTTGTAAATTATGTTTTAATGTTTTAAAGTGGCTTTCTGGATATAAAAAACAACAAGAAAATGATTCCATCTGGTTTGTTTAACATCAGGAATTTGAAACAATTTATACTTTTACTTTTGATACATAAGTATATTTGAAACCAAATACTTTTAGACTTTTACTGAAGTAGAATTTTACTGGGTGACTTTCACTTGAGTCATTTTCTATTAAAGTKTTTTTGCTTTTACTCAAGTATGACGGTTGGGTACTTTTTCCACCACTGCTGTGTCTTTCCCCTAAAGAAGCATTAGAAGCATGTTACCAATTGAATGACATTGATTGCAGGAAATATTKATATTTACAAAGCTGGACATATATGGACGTAACATTTTGCTTTATGGATTGGTTATGTAGGCTTCTTCGAACCCATCACTTTCTACTACATATACTAATATGATTAATTTATGTCATTACATTAAAAACTAAAGTCTATCAGAATTCCAGTCTTTCCAATAAATGTTATACCCCTTTGATCTTCAGGAATAAGACTTGGAAATATGGAAGTTGTAACGTCCGTCGGAAGAAGTGGACCAAGGTGCAGCATGGTACGTGTTCATGATTCTTTATTTTCTCAGAACACCAAACAATACAACAAAAGAATAACGAACGTCACGATCTGTAGGCTTCACAAAGCTAACAAAAAACAACATCCCACAAAACTAAGGTGGCAAAAAAGGCTGCCTAAGTATGGTTCCCAATCAGAGACAACGATAGACAGCTGTCCCTGATTGAGAACCATACCCGGCCAAAACATAGAAAACAAACAACATAGAATGCCCACCCCAAATCACACCCTGACCTAACCAAATAGAGAAATAAAACGGCTCTCTAAGGTCAGGGCGTGACAGAAGTATAGATTAGCCAAATTGTTTTACCTGAGCACGATCCCAAAACMAAGGACTTATTAGCCAGCCCTGCTCTGTTGTTTATGTCATGGAGGACTAATTGGGCTCATTGATTAAAGTGAAAAAATAAATGCTGCCTCTTGGTAAAATAGCCCTTACACAGCCTGGTTGTGTTGGGTCATGGTCCTGTTGAAAAACAAAAACTAATGATAGTCCCACCAAGCACAAACCATATGGGATGGTGTATCCCTGCAGAATGRTGTGGTAGCCATGCTGGTTAAGTGTGCCTTGAATTCTAAATAAATCACAGACAGTGTCACCAGTAAAGTGCCCCACACCATCACACCTCCTCCTCCATGCTTCATGCTGGGAACCACATATGCAGAGATCATCCGGTCAGCTACTCTGATTCTCACAAAGACACGGCAGTGTCAACAAAAAGTCTCAAATTTGGACTCATCAGACCAAAGGGCTGATTTCCACCGGTCTAATATCCATTGCTRGTGTTTCTTGGCCCAAGCACGTCTCTTTTTAATATTAGTGTCCTTTAGTAGTGGTTTCTTGAATCAGACCACAAAGACCTGATTCACTCAGTCTCTGAAAAAGATGATGTTGATATGTGTCTGTTACTTGAACTCTGTGAAGCATTTATTTGGGCTGCAATATGAGGCGCAGTTAACTCTAATGAACTTATACTCTTCTGCAGAGGTAACTCTGGGTCTTCCTTTCAAATAAAATAAAATCAAATTATATTTGTCACGTGCGCCGAATACAACAGGTGTAGACCTTACAGTGAAATGCTTACTTACAGCCTCTAACCAACAGTGCAAAAAAAGGTATTAGGTGAACAATAGGTAGGTAAAGAAATATAACAAAGGTAAAAAGACAGGCTATATACAGTAGCGAGYCTATAAAAGTAGCGATGCTATATACAGACACCGGTTAGTCAGGCTGATTGATTTAGTATGTACATGTAGATATGGTTAAAGTGACTATGCATATATGATGAACAGAGAGTAGCAGTAGCGTAAAAGAGGGGTTGGCGGGTGGTGGGTGGCAGAACAAAATGCAGATAGCCCGATTAGCCAATGTGCGGGAGCACTGGTTGGTCGGCCCAATTGAGGTAGTATGTACATGAATGTATAGTTAAAGTGACTATGCATATATGCTAAACAGAGAGTAGCATCAGTGTAAAAAGAGGGGTTGGGGGGGCTGGCCATGCAGTCGTGGGTGAACAGTCGTGCCTGGCCATGCAGTCGTGGGTGAACAGGGAGTACAGGAGGGGACTGAGCCACGCACCCCTGGGGAGCTCCAGTGTTGAGGATAGCATGGCAGATGTGTTGCTACCTACCCTCACCACCTGGGGGGCGGCAAGTCAGGAAGTCCAGAATCCAGTTGCAGAGGGAGTGTTTAGTCCCAGGATCCTTAGCTTAGTGATGAGCTTTGAGGCACTATGGTGTTGAACGCTGAGCTGTAGTCAGTGAATAGCATTCTCACATAGGTATTCCTTTTGTCCAGGTGGGAAAGGGCAGTGGTGAGAGTGCAATAGAGATGTGGCGGTACTCATTCCTGTGGTGGTACTCATGAGAGCCAGTTTCATCATAATGCTTGATGGTTTTTGCGACTGAACTTGAAGAAACTTTCAAAGTTCTTGAAATGTTCCGTATTAACTGACCGTCATGTCTTAAAGTACTGATGGAATGTCATTTCTCTCTCTTTAATATGAGCTGTTTCTTAAAGTACTGGCATTTCTCTTTGCTTATTTGAGCTTGGTCTTTCACCAAATAGAGCTATCTTCTGCTTCCCGCTCAAAACGCATACGAAGGAAAGAAATTCCACAAATGTGACTCACCACCTGGTGTCGGTCTTATGTAGCAAAATGTGAAATTGTGTTTTTTTTTTTTTTACATTTGATAAAAATAGAGACTCAGAGCTACAAAAGGAAGGAGGAACAATTTGGAGAGTAATTCTGCTTTGAAAGTTGATCAACTTGTAAACTCACTTTTGAGAAAATCGCCTTTGAATGTTTTGCTATCTCGTGAAGAGGTCTTCTTTGTCTACACCCATTCAACATCGTTCACTGTAATAGCTACTGTAAATTGGCCAGTGCAGTTAGATTAACAAGAATTTAAGCTTTCTGCCAATATCAGATATGTCCATGTCCTGGGAAATGTTCTTSTTACTTACAACCTCATGCTAATCGCATTAGCCTACGCTAGCTCAACCATCCCGAACCAAGATGCCACACAGTGCTCTGTTATGGCACATGGATCAATACATGTTTTAGTCATAAATAAATGATCAGCTATTATTACACAGACACATATAGAGTATGGATTACAATATTTTTCTCCTTTGTAACCATAGGTACACTGAATGGACAAAACATTAGGAACACCTGCTCTTTCCATGACAGACAGACCAGGTGAATCCAGGTGAAAGCTATGTTCCCTTATTGATATCACTTGTTAAATACACTTCAATCAGTGTAGATGAAGAGGAGGAGACGGGTTAAAGAAGGATTTTTAAGCCTTGAGACAAATGAGACATGGATGTGTGCCTTTTCAGAGGGTGAAAGGGCAAGACATATTTTTTTAAGTGCCTTTGAACTTGGWATGGTAGTTGGTCCCAGGAGCACCGGTTTGTGTCAAGAACTGCAATGCTGRTGGGTTTTCATGCTCAACAGTTTTCCCTTGTGTATCTAGAATGGTCCACTACCCAAAGGACATCCAGCCAACTTGACACAACTGTGGGAAGCATTGGAGTCAACACGGGCCAGCATTCCTGTGAAACTGGGGCGGGGGAGGTGGGGGGGCTTTTCAGATCCAACTCCTCTCCTAATGTACCAAAAGTCTGTAGATTACATCATTTTACATACATTGAAGAAAGACTGCGACTTAAGTACTGTGTTTAGTTTTTAATACCTTTTAAATTAAATTAAAGTAGTCTGCCTGGTTGGGGTCTACTTGGGGAGAAGTGTCTGATGCCCTCCCAGTCACCCCGTTCCAATCCCCTTGTCACAGTTTACGGTAAGATGGTTTCAGGCATCACTGTATGTAGCCTAGTGCACTCATCGTTTGTTACTACTTCGTCCTCTTCTCAGAGCAGGGGTCATTCCTCCTTCAACTGGGAAGTTTCCTATGTTGTCCTCTTCTCAGAGCAGGGGGCTCTTATCCTTCAACTGGGAAGGTGTCCTATGTTGACCTCTTCTCAGAGCAGGGGGCTCTTATCCTTCAACTGGGAAGGTTTCCTATGTTGACCTCTTCTCAGAGCAGGGGTCTCCTATCCTTCAACTGGGAAGGTTTCCTATGTTGATCTCTTCTCAGAGCAGGGGGCTCTTATCCTTCAACTGGGATGGTTTCCTATGTTGTCCTCTTCTCAGAGCAGGGGTCTCTTATCCTTCAACTGGGAAGGTTTCCTATGTTGTCCTCTTCTAAGAGCAGGTGCCTGAGAAGAATTCCATCCTTTGTGTTCCCTTCCAAACCCACAGCACTGCCAGGAAGCGGAGCTGAGACTTCATCCCCTTTTCCTCCATTGACGGTCTGATCAGAATGTGTTACTTGCGTCTCTCTCTCAGCCTAGCAGACATGTCCAGGATGAATCGGATGGACTGGCCGTGGATTTTATTCTCCTTCCCCCCCCTGTGCCCTCAGAATGTTGACTTTGGACTGATAGTTCCACAGTTTGAAGATTACCATGTAATAATAATATATAATAGTAATAATATATAATAGTAATAATAAATACAGGGTATTTAGTTTAGTTTCACACCGATTCTATYGCATCGTTACAGATCTTCTGGTGATACATTCATGTCAAGTTCCTCTGATGTCAGCTAGACTARGGAGCTGGAAAGGTCTCCRTTTTCCTTGTCTTCTGGTAAGGACAATATTCTCTTGTTGTTTCGTCTCATTCTGTTTTCTTGCTGGTCCTAATGATGTTCTTTGCAATTTTTGTTTCCAGAAGGCAAATGTTGTTGTCTTGTACGTTCATGTGAATGCCTTGCATTCCTTATGTAGTGTAATACCTTTGATCAGAGCCCGATGGGCCCTATGTAGYGAATAAGGGTGCCATTTGGAACGCAGAGCTAGTTAAATAGGGCTGCAGGTATAGCCTAGAGGTTAAGATTATTGGACAGTATGTGAAAGGTTGCTGGTTTGAATCCCAAACTGGCAAAGTGGAAGAATCTGTCCTTGAGCAAGGCAGTTAACCCCCAACAATGCATAGATGTTGTCTATTAAGGCACCCCCTCCCTGCACATTCTGATTCAGAGTGGTTGGATTAAATATGGAAGACACATTTAGGTTGATTGAATTCAGTTTGGAAACTGATTAGGTTTCCCATTTCCTTAATGGGCATGTTTCTATTTAGCCTTCGAACATTGGGAAAATTATCCTATTATGAGTTGGTCCTCCAGACTTTAAATAGACAACATATCCTACTTTGAGTTGTTCCCTCCAATTAAAGAACACATCTCCTACTTTGAGTTGGTTGTCCCCCAACTAAAGAGACAAACATCTCTACTTTGAGTTGGTTGGTCCCTCCAGACCTTAAAGAGAACATCTCCTATTAGAGTTGGTTGCCTCCAGACCTTAAAGGACACATCTCCTATATGAGTTGGTTTCCTCCAGACCTAAGAGACAAATTCCTATTTGAGTTGGTGGTCCTCCAGACCTTAAAGAGACACATCTCCTATTATGAGTTGGTTACCCATCCAAGACTTAACGAGACACATCTCCCTTTATGAGTTGTTAGTCCCATCCAGACCTTAAAGAGACAACATCTTCCTATTATGAGTTGTTAGTCCCTCCAGACCTTAAAGAGACAACATCTCCTATTATGAGTTGGTTAGTCTCTATGGTAACACAGTGAAATACCTACTCCATACTCCTGCCCATCACAGCAGTTACACTACAGCATGGGGAATGAATGGAAATGGATACATCCTAAATTGCGCCCTATTTCGCTGTACAGTGAGTGGACACTATTGGTCAGGGCTCATAGCACAGCGGTGCCATTTGGGAGATCAGGTTGAGAGATACAGTACAGGAATGTGATCCTGATGACAGCCCAACATCAGAGCTTAGTGTCCATAGGGAAGTCATTGTTTATCTTCCTCGCCATTTTGGGATGCAGACTAAGTTGAAGTAAAGAGCTCAGTAACTGACACGGTGCGTGGGGGGGGGGTCAGTAGATCTGTTATATATTGCTGGGGTTTGTGATAGTATAGTCGAGGCAGAAGGATAATGTTGAACGGGTTTGTTTGTATAGTATAGTCGGAGATGAAGGTATAGACGTGAACGGGTTTTGTGATAGTTATAAGTCGGAGGCAAGAAGGATAATGTGAACGGGTGTTGTGAAGTCTAGGTCGGAGGCTGACAAAGGATAATGTGAACGGGTGTTGTGATAGTCGTAGTCGGGCGCTGAAGGATAATGTGAACGGGTGTTGTGATAGTCTAGTCGGAGCTGAAGGATAATGTGAACGGGTTTTTGTGATAGTCTAGTCGGAGCTGATGGATAATGTGAACGGGTTTTGTGATAGTCTAGTCGGAGCTGATGGATAATGTGAACGGGTTTTTGTGATAGTCTAGTTCGGAGCTGATGGATAATGTGAACGGGTTTTCGTGATAGTCTAGTCGGAGCTGAAGGATAATGTGAACGGGTTTTGTGATAGTATAGTCGGAGCATAAGGATAATGTGAACGGGTTTTGTGATAGTCTAGTCGTAGCAGAAAGGATAATGTTGAACGGGTTTTGTGATAGTCTAGTCGGAGCTGAGGGATACTGTGAAAGTGTGTTTTTTAATTATAATTTTTTAAAATTTATTTCACCTTTATTTAACCAGGTAGGCTAGTTGAGAACAAGTTCTCATTTACAATTGCGCACCTGGCCAAGATAAGCAATGCAGTTTCGACACAATACAACAACACAGATTACACATGGAATAAACAAACATACAGTCAATAAATACAATGGAGAAAGTTCTATATACAGTATGTGGCAAATGAGGTAGGATAAGGGGGTGAGGCAGTAACTAGGCCATAGTGGCGAAAATTATTATGGTATGGCAATTAAACACTGAGGTGATAGATGTGCAGAAGATGAGTGTGCAAGTAGCGGTACTGGGGTGCAAAGGAGCAAAAATAAATCAAATAAATAGCAGTAATGGGGGGATGAGGTAGTTAGATGGGCTATTTAACAGATGGGCTATGTACAGGTGCAGTGATCTGTGGAGCTGCTCTGACAGCTGGTGCTTAAAGCTAGTGAGGGAGATATGAGTCTCGAACTTCAGTGATTTTTGGCAGTTCGTTCCAGTCAATGGCAGCAGAGAACTGTAAGGCAAAGGCGGCCGAAGGAGGAATTGGGCTTTGGGGGTGACCAGTGAGATATACCTGCTGGAGCGCGTGCTGCGGGATGGTGCTGCTATGGGTGACGCAGTGAGCTGAGATAAGGCGGGTCTTCACCTACAAAGACTTATAGATGACCTGGAGCCCAGTGGGTTTGGCAACGAATATGAAAGCGAGGGCCAACCAACGAGAGCATACAGGTCGTAGTGGTGGGTAGTACTGCATATGGACTTTGGTGACAAACCGGATGGCACTGGTGATAGACTGCATCCAATTTGCTGAGTAGAGTGTTGGAGGCTATTTTGTAAATGACATCGACGAAGTCGAGGATCGGTAGGCATGGTCAGTTTTACGAGGGAATGTTTAGCAGCATGAGTGAAGGATGCTTTGTTGCGAAATAGGAACTGATTCTAGATTTAATTTTGGATTGGAGATGCTAAATGTGAGTCTGGAAGGAGAGTTTACAGTCTAGCCAGACACCTAGGTATTTGTAGTTGTCCACATATTCTAAGTCAGAACCGAATATTCTAAGTCAGAAGCCTTGGCCAGGTCGATGAATACGGCTGCACAGTATTGTCTTTTATCAATGGCGGTTATGATATCGTTTAGGACCTTGAGCGTGGCTGAGGTGCACCCATGA
>NW_019944670.1:15329-28871 GCF_002910315.2 Salvelinus sp. IW2-2015
CTTATAGATGACCTGGAGCCAGTGGGTTTGGCAACGAATATGAAGCGAGGGCCAACCAACGAGAGCATACAGGTCGTAGTGGTGGGTAGTACTGCATATGGGACTTTGGTGACAAACCGGATGGCACTGTGATAGACTGCATCCAATTTGCTGAGTAGAGTGTTGGAGGCTATTTTGTAAATGACATCGACGAAGTCGAGGATCGGTAGGATGGTCAGTTTTACGAGGGAATGTTTAGCAGCATGAGTGAAGGATGCTTTGTTGCGAAATAGGAAGCTGATTCTAGATTTAATTTTGGATTGGAGATGCTAAATGTGAGTCTGGAAGGAGAGTTTACAGTCTAGCCAGACACCTAGGTATTTGTAGTTGTCCACATATTCTAAGTCAGAACCGAATATTCTAAGTCAGAAGCCTTGGCAGGTCGCATGAATACGGCTGCACAGTATTGTCTTTTATCAATGGCGGTTATGATATCGTTTAGGACCTTGAGCGTGGCTGAGGTGCACCCATGACCAGCTCGGAATCCAGATTGCATAGCGGAGAAGGTACGGTGGGTTTCGAAATGGTCGGTGATCTGTTTTGTTTAACTTGGCTTTTCGAAGACCTTAGAAAGGCAGGGTAGGAAGATATATATGTCTGTAGCAGATAAGGTCTAGAGTGTCTCCCCCTTTGAAGAGGGGGATGACCGGGCAGCTTTCCAATCTTTGGCGATCTCAGACGATAGAGGTTGAACAAGCTAGTAATAGGGGTTGCCACAATTTTGGTGAAGGAGAAGTGGGGGAGGTTTGGGCGAGTTGCTGTGGGGAGCGCAGGGCTGTTGACCGGGGTAGGAGCCAGGTGGAAGGCCAGCCGTAGAAAAATGCTTATTGAAATTCTTAATTATCTCAGATGTATCGGTGGTGACAGTGTTTCCTAGTCTAGTCTAGTTGGAGCTGAAGGATAATGTGAAAGGCTGTTGTTATAGTCTAGTTGGAGCTGAAGTATAATGTGAAAGGCTGTTGTTATAGTCTAGTTGGAGCTGAAGGATAATGTGAAAGGCTGTTGATAAGTCTAGTCGGAGCTGAAGGATAATGTGAAAGGCTTTGTTATAGTCTAGTTGGAGCTGAAGGATAATGTGAAAGGCTGTTGTTATAGTCTAGTTGGAGCTGAAGGATAATGTGAAAAGTTAATTTGAACGGTTATTGATTCCTCTCTCCCTTGGCGGAAAAATGATTTCTCTTCTGCTCTGGTCCTCAACACTGGAAGAACCCTGCTGTCGCCTCCACACTGACGAGAGAGGAGAGAGAGAGAGAGGAGAGAAGAGAGAGAAGAGAGAGAAAGAGAGAGAGACAGAGTGAGGAGTGAGTGAGTGAGTGAGTGAGTGAGTGAGTGAGTGAGTGAGTGATAGTGAGTGAGTGAGTGAGTGAGAGAGAGAGAGAGAGAGAGAGAGAGAAGAGAGAGAGAGAGAGAGAGAAGAGAGAGAAGAGAGAGAGAAGAAGAGAGAGAGAGAGAGAGAGAGAGAGAGAGCAAGAGAGAGAGAGACAGAACAGAGACAGAGACAGAGACAGAGACAGAGACAGAGACAGAGAGAGACAGAGAGACAGAGAGACAAGAGACAGAGACAGAGAGACAGAGAGACAGAGAGACAGAGAGAGAGACAGAGAGAGAGAAAGAAGAGAGAGGCAAGACAGAGAGAGAGAGAGAGAGAGAGAGAGAGAGATGAGGACAGAGACGTGAGAGAGAGAGAGAGAGAGAGAGAGAGAGAGAGAGAGAGAGAAGAGAGAGAGAGAAGAGAAAGAGAGAGAGAGAAGAGAGAGAGAGAGAGAAGAGAAGAGAGAAAGAGAGAAGAGAGAGAGAGAGACAGAGAGACAGAGAGACAGAAGAGAGAGAGACAGAGAGAGAGACAGAGAGAGAGGCAAGAGCGGAGAGAGAGAGAGAGAGAGAGAGAGCAGAGAAGAGAGAGAGAGAGAGAGAGAGAGAGAGAGAGAGAGAGAGAGAGAGAGAGAGAGAGAGAGAGAGAGAGAGACAGAAGAGACCCCATAGAGCCCCAGGACAGAAACACATTTAGACACAACCAAATTATGAGAAAGCAAAAAGATAACTACTTGACACTGGAAAGAATCAACCAAAAAACAGAGAAAATTCGAAATTGACATGACATTTTCCCTGCTTATTTATTACATTTTTGTCTCATTTTTCTTTGAGATTATATTCGGCATTCCTTTCTTGTTTTTCACTTAGCAGCAGTATTTTATCCCAAAGCAGCACAATCATATCAGATGGGCCAGCGTCCTCTCAGAATAAGTGCTGCCAATTGAATTAGACATTTCAAAGACAAAAAATGCAGACACATAAATCTCTGTAAAATCATAATACTGATGTAATGGTGAACTAGAAAAGTTATTTTCATCCTACAGAACAAATGTGACAGTTGAGTAAAAGAAGATCTGGTTGAATCTGTTAAAAAAATATATATATATATTTCCTTTTCTTCCCCTCTGTTTGTTTCCATCAATCCCAATATACCCTAACTAGTTGGCTAGACATTTATAGTAGCTTGACATATTTACACTGTAGGAATTGTAATTTGTGTTGTTTAATGTTTTAGGGACTCCTGAGCAACCCAGAGGTGTAACGCTGTGTCCGTAACCAAGTGGGAATTGGGAATTTACCATATTTGACAGGGAATTTACCATATTTGACAGGGAATTTACCATATTTGACAGGGAATTTACCACATAACAGCATTTTTCGGCAGTTGAATGCAACAACAATGCATTATTTTGTAATGTTGTAGTGTTGTAATGATGTACAAATGGTTAGAGTACAAAAGGGGAAATAAATAAACATAATTATAGGTTGTATTTACAGTGGTGTTTGTTCTTCACTGGTTGACCTTAACTTGTGGCAACAGGTCACAGCTCTTGATGCTGTGATGGAACACTGGTATTTCACAAAGTAGATATGGGAGTTTATCAAAATTGGGTTTAAAAAAATATATTATTTGTTGGTCTGTTCAACTTGAGGAAAATATGTGTCTCTAATATGGTCATACATTTGACAGGAGGTTAGGAAGTGCAGCTCAGTTTCCACCTCATTTTGTGGGCAGTCTTAGCCTGTCTTCCCTTTAGAGCCTGGTCTGCCTACGGCAGCCTCTCTCAATAGCAAGGCTATGCTCATTGAGTCTGTACATAGTCAAAGCTTTCCTTAAGTTTGGGTCAGTCAGAGTGGTCAGGTATTCTGCACTGTGTATTTCATTTGTTAGGGCAATAGTTCTAGTTTTCTCTGTTTTTTTTCTTTTTCTTCTCAATGTTTCAAATTAATTTCGTTTTGGTTTTCTCATGATTTGTTTGGGTCTTTTGCGTTGGCTGTCCTGGGGCTCTGTGGGTCTGGTTGGTGTTTGTTGAACAGAGCCCCAGGAACAGTTGTTAGGGGACTCTTCTCCAGGTTCATCTCTTCTTAGGTTCATCTCTCTCTGCCTTTGTTATGGAAGGTTTGGGGTATCCGTTCCTTATAAGAGGTTGTTGTAGAATTTAACGGTTCTTTCCTGGATTTTGATAATTAGCAGGTATAGTCCTAATTCTGCTCTGCATGCATTATTTGGTGGTTTTTACGTTGTAACACAGAAGATTGTTTTTTGCAGAATTCTGCATGGAGAATCTCAGTTTAGTGCGTTAGTCCCATTTTGTGCTTATTGGTTTGGTGAGCGGACCCCAGACTCCACAATCATAAAAGGGCAATGGGTTCTATACTGATCAAGCATTTTCTTTGCCAGATCTAATTGGTATGTTGATTTTATGTTCTTTTGATGGCATAAGAAGATCCTTCTTGCCTTGTCTCTCAGATCGTCTCACAGCTTGGGGAAGTTACTGTGCACTTGATGTTAGGCCGAGGTAATGTATAAGTTTTTTGGTGTGCTTCTAGGCAACGGTGTCTAGATGGAATTTGTAATTTGTGGTTGGCAACTGGACCTTTTTGGAACACATTATTTTTTTGTCTTACTGAGATTTACTGTCAGGGCCCAGGTCTGACCAGAATCTGTGCAGAAGACCTAGGTGCCTGCTGTAAAGGCCCTCCTTGGTTGGGGATAGAAGCACAGATATAGCCAAACAGTAGATATTTTGACTTCAGATTCTGTAGGGTGAGGCTGGGTGCTGGCAGAGTGATCTAGTGCCCTCCATCCTTTGATTATACAGTTGCAAGTCGGAAATTTACATACACTTAGGTTGGAGTCATTAAAACCGCTTTTCTAACATCCCAAATTTTTGTTAAGCAATCTATAGTTTTGGGCAAGTCATTTAGGACATCTATTGTGCATTACACAAGTAAATTTCAAACAACTGTTTACAGAGACAGGATTATTTCACTTATAATTCACTGTAACCACAATTCAGTGGGTCAAAAGTTTTATACATAAGTTTTGACTGTGGCCTTTAACTTCTTGGAACTATAGGGGCGTGCTGTTCCGCATTAGCATATTTGGTCTAAAATTAAACTGCTCGGTGCTAAATTTCTTGATCGCTACAACTATGCATATTTATTGTTATTTATTTGATAGAAAACACTTTCCTAGTTTCTATGCCGTTGGATTTTGTCTCTGAGCGTGGTACAGAACAGCCCTATCTCAGCACTTTTCATCCGCAGGGGGTCGCATTTCCGAACTTTTTACCGCTGATGCTGGGGTCCTGTTTTAAGTCCCGGCGCAAGTGACTGCTTGACGAACCCCTGCGTACGCGTCTTCCTCTGGGTGTCTGTACCGTCATCCGTTTTGACTGGCGTCTACTTGCCCTCCACGCCCCTTCGAACCCGTACGCGTACCGCGCTCTCTTCTGCATGCGTCGTGGCGACTGGCCTCAGACCTGCCTCCTTCCCCCGGCGTTGTTTAGGGTGTACTTTCTCTCGGTCACTGTTTCGGTGCGTTATCGTTGTTTAAAACCCCCTCACTAACCTGTGTTACTTTCGCCGTTTTACTACGGCCTTTATATCCTGTTTCGTGCGCTTTTGCGGGAATTTCTTTGTTGTTGCACTCTCTGAAACCTTTGGACGTTTTGGGGTCCCGCTTCGTCGTTGTGGCTTTTCGCCGGACAGAGGCATCTATCGCCACCGACGTTACAACCCTACGACCGGACTCAGCCTTGCGCCCCGCCTCTGCTGGAACCGACCGCTCCAACGTAAGCCCTACTTTACCTATGATATCATGTTCGGATGCGTCTTCCGCTCGATTTCTTTTAGCATCGTGGTCCTTGGCGCCCTGTCTTGTTTACGCGTCCTTACTTTGGACGACCCTGTATTCCGAAAGTGATATAGTCGCGCGGTTGAGCTTTAGACCTACTTTGTCTTTCGTTCCTGTCCCTGTCTTTTTTTACGTCAGTTTGCTTAGCTTTCGCTTAACCCTGCTCACTCTGCAATGCTGGTTCGTCCTCATTTTGGTGCTTGCGTTGCCTCCTACTTTCATTGTTTCTCCCCGGTTTTTGTTGGCTCCTTTGCACAATTTTCGCAACCTGTACTACGTGTCTGTTGTACTGCTGTTAGCAGGAGTGTCACGTCGGCGCTTCTGCGAAGGTTCGTGAAACCATTACCTATATTTTTTGGCTGGTGACTTACCGTTATGCGCTCTTTGGCCTGGAAACCTGCGGTGCTTCTGGGTACCGTTTTGACACCCGTGTGGTCATGCAATTCACTCCGGATTTATTGGTGTGTTTTCGCTGTAACGCCCGCTTACGAACCCTCTGATATTGTCTGGACTCCCCAGCTCTGGGTCTTTCACCTTGTTGCTTTGTCTATTCTTATGAAAACTGTTTATTAAGAGTAAAATTGGTCATCACACGTTGCTCTCTATAGTAATTCTAAGTCGTCTTGTGGATGTCGGTGCAATTGTAACCCGTGATTTCTACCTGAAATATGCACTTTTTTTCTAACAAACCTATCCTATAGCCATAATACTGGTTTCAGAACTGTCATCTGAATAGGTTTTTTTTCTTGGTTAGTGGCTATCAATATCTTAGTTTAGCCGCAATTGGTGATACACTGAAGTAGTAAGGAAACTGATGGAGTAGAAAAAGTGGTGTATTTTGGCTAACGTGTTTAGCTAATAGATTACATATTTTTTGTCTTCCCTGTAAAACATTTTAAAAATCTGGAAATGGGGGCTTTATTCACAAAGATCTGTATCTTTCATCTGGTGTCTTGGACTTTGTGATTTAATGATATTTAGATGCTACTATCTACTTGTGAAGCTATGCTAGCTTGCTAATCAGTGGTGTGGGGGGGTGGGGGTGATCGGACCCGGGGTAGAGGCTCGTTAGAGGTTAAACAGCTTGATAAATTCCAGAAAATGATGTCATGGCTTTAGAAGCTTCTGATAGGCTAATTGACATCATTTGAGTCAATTGGAGATGTACCTGTGGAATGTATTTCAAGGCCTACCTTCAAACTCAGTGCCTCTTTGCTTGACATCATGGGAAAATCAAAATTAAATCAGCCAAGACTCAGAAAATAAAATTGTATACCTCCACAAGTCTGGTTCATCCTTGGGAGCAATTTCCAAACGCCTGAATGTACCACGTTCATATGTACAAACAATAGTACGCAAGTATAAACCAATGGGACCAGCAGCCGTCATACGCTCAGGAAGGAGACTGTTTCTGTCTCCTAGAGATGAACGTACTTTGGTGCGAAAAGTGCAAATCCAATCCAGAACAACAGCAAAAGGACCTTGTGAAATGCTGGAGGAAACAGGTACAAAAGTATCTATATCCACAGTAAAACGAGTCCTATATCGACATAACCTTGAAAGGCCGCTCAGCAAGGAAGAACCACTGCTTCCAAAACCGCCAATAAAAAATCCAGACTACGGTTGACACTGCACATGGGGACAAAGATCCTACTTTTTGGAGAAATGTCCTCTGGTCCATTGAAAGAATAATATCATTGTTTGGCCCATGATGACCATCATTATTTTTGGAGAAATAAGGGGGAGCTTGCAAGCTGAAGAGAAACTCCCAACCGTGAAGCACGGGGGTGGCAGCATCATGTTGTGGGGGTGCTTTGCTGCAGGAGGGAGTGATGCACTTCACAAAATAGATGGCATCATGCAGGTAGGAAAATTAATGTGGAATATTGAAGCAACATCTCAAGACATCAGTCAGGAAGTTAAAGCTTGGTCAAAATGGGTCTTCCAAAATGGACATTGACCCCAAGCATACTTCCAAAGTTGTGGCAAAATGGCTTAAGGACAAGAAAGTCCAGGTATTGGAGTGGCCATCACAAAGTCTGACCTCAATCCTATAGAAAATGTGTGGGTAGAACTGAAAAGTGTTGTGCAAGCAACGGCCCTACAAACCTGACCAGTTACACCCAGCTCTGTCAAGAGGATGGGCCAATTCACCCAACTTATTGTGGGAAGCTTGTGGAAGGCTACCCGAAACGTTTGACCCAAGTTAAAACAATTTAAAGGCAATTCTACCAAATACTAATTGAGTATATGTAAACTTCTGAACCACTGGGAATGTGATGAAAGAAATAAAAGGCGAAATTAATCAATCTCTCAACTATTATTCTGACATTTCACATTCTTAAATAAAGTGGTGATCCTAATTGACCTAAACAAGGTATTTTTACTAGGATTAAATGTAGGAATTGTGAAAAACTGAGTTTAAAATATATTTGGCTAAGGTGTATGTAACAACCCACTTCAACTGTATATGTTGGAAGAACTGCGTGTTTTTTAGCATTTTTATTTTTGTCAATTCTCTCTATTACTCTCGAACTCTCTTGAATCTCTAGCCTTCGGACATCAAGTCTGTCTCTCCACTGGACGGCGCGCTGTGTTCTTCTTAGTCTCAGAGAATCAGAGAAAAAGGCTCTATGGATCTTTTCTCCTTGCGCTTTCTGTCCTTTCGTTATATCCTCCGTCTCTCTCTTTACCCCATCTCTCTCTCTCTCTCTCTCCTTCCTCCATCTCTCTCTTTAACCCCATTCGCTATCTCGCTCCTTCACTCATCTCTCCTCCTCTCTCTCTCTCTCTCTCTCTCTCTCTCTCTCTCTCTCGTCTTCTCTCTCTCTCTCTCTCTCTCTCTCTCTCTCTCTCTCTCTCTTTCTCTCTTCTCTCTCTCTTCTCTCTCTCTCTCTCTCTCTCTCTCTCTTCTCTCTCCTCTCGTTCCTCTCATATATTAATGTCAGACATGGTGCTTGTACACAGATTAGGAAGGTAATTAACCTTTTAAGAAAAGAATACTGGCCCTGCATTAACTATTTACACCACTGCTACGGCAAACACTCACTCCTCTCCTCCTCCTCTAATCTCCTCTCCTCTCTCTCTAATCTCCTCTCTTCCTCCTCTAATCTCCTCTCCTCCTCCTCCTCCTCTAATATCCTCCCTCCTCCTCTAATCTCCTCTCCTCCTCCTCCTCTAATCTCCTCTCTCCTCCTCTAATCTCCTCTCCTCCTCCTCTAATTCTCATCTCGTCCACTCCTCTAATATCCTCTCCTACTCCTCTAATCTCTCTCTCCTCCTCTCTAATCTCCTCTCCTACTCTCTAATCTCCTCACTCTCTAACTCTCCTCTCCCTCCTCCTCTAATCTCCTCTCCTCACTCCTCTATCTCCTCTCCTCTAATGCTCCTCTCCTCCTCCTCCTCTAATCTCCTCTCTCTCTCTATTCCTCTCTCTAATCTCCTCTCCTCCTCCTCTAATCTCCTCCTCCTCTAATCTCCTCTCCTCCTCCTCTAATCTCCTCCTCCTCTAATCTCCTCTCCTCTGCTCGCTGCCGAGTCTCTGTTGCTATGCTTCTCCCTGTCTCCATCCTGCACCCTTCGCCTGAAACATCACGCCCTTTCTCTCTGTCTCTCTACAGGGATGACGAAGGGACGAGGATGGAGAAGATCATTTTTGTTTCATGATGGCTGGATGGGGGTGGACCTGATCCTATATCCTCTCAGTCTTAGAGCCTTGATAAATACTGGTCAAATGTTATTGTTGCCTGGCCGGTGGTGTGATGAGACGTCATGGAAGGGTGTGATTGATAGCTCAGCAGACAGAGGTAGTTTGCATCCCAAATGGCACAACCTTTGACCTTTCTACAGGATAATAAACAGGATAGAATACAGTGCATGTGTTAAAAATAAAAGATCGTAAATATAATATTTACATGAGTAATCAGACCCTTTACTCAGTACTTTGTTGAAGCACCTTCAACAGTGATTACTGCCTTGAGTCTTCTTGGGTATGACGCTACAAGCTTGGCACACCTGTATTTGGGGAGTTTCTCCCATTCTTCTCTGCAGGTCCTCTCAAGCTRTGTCAGGTTGGARGGGGAACGTCGCTGCACAGCTATTTTCAGGTCTCTCCAGAGATGTTAGACCGGATTCAAATCCGGGCTCTGGCTGGGCCACTCAAGGGCATTCAGAGACTTGTCCCAAAGCCACTCCTGTGTTGTCTTGGCTGTGTGCTTAGGGTTGTTGTCAGGTTGGAATGTGAACCTTCACCCCGGTCTGAGGTCCTTCAGCTTTCCCTCAAACTTGACTAGTCTCCCAGTCCCTGCTGCAGTCCGGCAAATATATTGTTTTTATCAGACGATACTATATTTTTTGTCATAGTCTGAGAGTCCTTTAGGTGCCTTTTGGCAAACTCCAAGCGGGCTGTTATTTGCCTTTTACTGACAAGTGGCTTCCGTCTGGCCACTATCATAAAGGCCTGATTGGTGGAGTGCTGAGATGGTTGTCTTCTGGAAGGTTCTCCCATCTCCACAGAAGAACTCTGGAGCTCTGTCAGAGTGACCCATCTCCCTAACCAAGGCCCTTCTCCCCCGATTGCTCAGTTTGGCCCAGGCCGTCAGCTCTAGGAAGAGTCTTGGTGGTTCCAAACTTCTTCCACTTAAGAATGATTTAGGCCACTGTGTTCTTGGGGACCTTCAATGCTGCAGAAATGTTTTTGTACCCTTCCCAAGATCTGTGACTGGACACAATCCTGTCTCGGAGCTCTACGTACAATTCCTTTGACCTCATGGCTTGGTGTTGGCACTGTCAACCGTGGGACCTTATATAGACAGGTGTGTGCCTTTCCAAATCATGACCAATCAATTGAATTTACCACAGGTGAACTCCAATCAAGTTGTAGAACAATATCAAGGATGGCCAATGGAAACAGGATGTACCTGAGCAAAATTGGTGTAAAAAAATCTATTATAAAATGTTTGTAGAAAAACAATGCTAAAAATGTCTATAAACCTGTTTTTCCTTGGCCATTATGAGGTTTTGTGTATATATCTATATTTTAGAATCAGGCTGTAACATAACACACTGTGGATGAAGTAAAAGGGTATGAATACTTTCCGATTGCACTGTAGGCAGAGAGGGAGACCGAGGGAGAAGAAGAGAGGAAGAATGGAGTAAACTATCACGCAGGGAGTACTCGACGGCCATAGGTAACCTTTAACCCACGAAGGGAGTAACATGTAATGTATGTATCTATCTCGCTGACACCACGGACACTACTCTTTCCCTCTCTCTCTAAGGGAGACACGAGGGAGACAGGACTGGCGGATCTACTGAGGAGGGATTTATGTACCTAGCATCGTGGTTAGCGAGTAACAGAGGCGAGGAACGAAGCTTGAGCTCACAGAGGGAGACTAGAGGGAGACAGAAGAAGAGAGACAGAGAGAGACAGAAGCGAGGAGACGAGCAGAGGTTAGACAGAGGGAGAACCAGAGAGAGACAGAGGAGAGACAGAGAGAGAGATGGGGAAGAGAGAGACAGAGGAGACAGAGGGGAACAGAAGGAGACAGAGAGAGACAGAGAGAGACAGAGGGAGACAGAGGGAGACAGAGGGAAGACAGAGGAGACAAGGGGGAGGACAAAGGAGACAGAGGAGCAGAGGGAGAGAGAAGAGAAAGGTGGAAAAGCAGTAACAAACACACCTCAACAGAAACTGGAGGTAAGTATCTTCGCACTTCAATACCCCGAGGCTTCAAAGATAGACACATGATATGCCAGCTACACCACGTCAGAGAGAGTAATTCGCTCTGAGAGAGCACTTCTAGAGAGTGATTAAGTGACCAAACTTTATACTGTAAGCCTTTATTATTCAACTCTTCGCGCACGCTCTATTAGTCTCAAAACCAATGAGAGGCAAGACCATTACACACACCATAGGGCTCCTGCTGACGTCAAAGGTAGTGAGCACTATATAGGGCAATAGCGGACGTGCCACTTGGGAATCATCCACAGACTCAGTAAAAAAGGCCCAAGATCTGATAAGAATAAGCACGTTTAAGCGACTCGTTCTAAAAAAAGAGCGGCGCTGTTGACACAGTGTCATTAGATATGGAATTTCACACAACAGATATAGCAATGAAAAGCGTCTGTACTTGTATGGCCGATGGCGACATCAAACGAACAAGCAAAACAACAACGATTGGTGCAAAGCTTCTTGTTTATCTTTTTCTCTCCAGTACTAGCCTACCATGAAGTAACTACTACATTTCCTTTCAGACCAATGGACCGCCGAGCGACATTGTTGCTTGTCAATCTACGACACGTATATAGTGAAACGGAGGAAACGAACAGAGGTAAGAGATGCCTGTGCTTTACCTGAGTGATACGCCTGGGGAAGAGAAATTAGCACGAATTTCTCTTTTACAACACACCAGAACATTGTCCGGTTGTGTTCCTAGAGCGCAGATTCCGTGGCCACACATGAGACAAACACACACACACACACACACACCACACCACACAACCTCCTGAGACAGAACACAAACATCAGGTAGCACGCCCTACACAACAACTCTTCTTTCTTACCCAGCCATACAGGTTCAATACGACTATTCACACACATGACAACATCCTCACAAGGACGCACAACACAAGACCAGCATTGTCCCACAGCCCCTACTCACACCCTCACACACATCCTCTCCTCCCTCGAGACACAACGCCACTATCTCTCTCTCTCTCTACCACACACAGCCTCCTTCGAAACACACACCACCTCACACTAACCTGACAACACACACATTACATGACCTCTGCACACACACCACAGGGGACGACATCGGGGCGATATAGTCAGAGTTGAATACATCCGTAACACACAGAACGGCCATCCACACACACACACCGGCCACAACACATTGCCCTGACACACACACCCACACCACAACATAGCCTACTACACGATCCGTAGGGGAGGCAGGGTGACACGAAACCATACGATGCTTCACAATGGGCAAGCGCGGTCGACCACACACATCATGAGGCTGTAGCACACACACACAGCACACAAACAAAAGCACACACACACACACACAACACCCAACACTACATACCTCCACACACACAGTCCCTCCAAACACAGGGTCGTTTATCGCACAATACACCTCACCACCCTCACAGCTAAGCACCACACACCCTCACAAGGGCACCACACACAACAGCCTCCACACAACACAACCCCTCCCACCATTACAGATATCCTGAGACTGGACCTTAGGACTGTGGGCTCTTTCAATTACACCTCTCCTTTCCTCTCCCTCTCTCTCTCTCTCTCTTCTCTCTCTCTCTCGCTCCCCGTCCTCTCTGTCTCTCTCTCTCTCCCCTCCCCTCACCCTCTCCCACTCTTCTATCCTTTCTCGTCTCTCTCTCCTCTCTCTCTTCCTTCGATCCTCCTCCTCTCCTCTCTCTCTCTCCTCTCCTCTCTCTCTCTCTCTCTCTCCCCCACTTTCTCTCTCTCTCTCTCTCTCTTCTCTCTCTCTCGCCTCTCTCCCCCTCGTCTCTCTCCTTCTCCCTCCTCTCTCTATTATCCTCTCCTCCCCTTCTCCCCTCCTCTCCTCTCGTTTCTCTCCGTCTCCTCCCTCTCTTCTCCCCCTCACTCTCTTCCTCTCTCTCTCTCCTTCTCCTCCTCCCAAGCTCCTCTCCCCTCTCTCTCAAGCGCCTCTCTTCCAAGCTTCGTCTCTCTCAAAACTCTCTCTCAATCCTCTCTCTCTCTGCAATCCACTTTTCAAGGGGTGTTACCTCTTAATTAAAATAATTAGGAATTAATTACAAAGCTAGTAAGGTCAGAACCTAACCAGACACACAACACCACTAAACAAGGGAGACGGATGGGGATGAGGGGGGGAGAGGGTAGGGTGGGATGGGTTGGGGAGTGAAAGGGGGAGGAGAAGGTGGAGGTTGAGGGGGGAGAGAGGTAAGGGTGGGATGGGTTGGGGAGTGAAGGGGGAGAGGGAGTAGGGTGGGAATGGGTTGGGGAGTGCAAGGGGGAGAGGGAAGAGGGTGGGATGGTTTGGGGAGTGAGGGAGGAGGGGAGAGGGTGGGATGGGTGGGGAGGTAAAGGGGGAGAGGAGAGGGTGGGATGGGTGGGGAGTGAAGGGGGAGAGGGAGAAGGGTGGGATGGGTTTGGGGAGTGAAGGGGGAGAGGGAGAGGGTGGGATGGGTGGGGAGGTGAAGGGGGAGAGGGAGAGGGTGGGATGGGTTTGGGTTGAGTAAGCGGGGAAGGGAGAGGGGTAGGGTGGGATTGGGTTGGAAGCGAGGAGAGGGGAGAGGGAAGGGTGGGATGGGTGGGGAGT
>NW_019944670.1:28896-35633 GCF_002910315.2 Salvelinus sp. IW2-2015
CAGAGGGAGACAGAGGGAACAGAGGGAGACAGAGGGAGAGAGGGACAGAGAGAGATGTGTAATGTCTTTATTTGCTTGCAACTCTTCTCGTATGTGTAAGTTTCTGTAATCGTTTTTTAATTGTTATTTCAATCACTTTTTGTATATTACGTACCGTCATCTCTTTGGCAAATGTTAACACATGTTTCCAGTGCCAATAAAGCCCCTTGACTTGAATTCGAATTGAATTGAGAGACAGAGGGAGACAGAGGGAGAACAGAAGTAGACAGAGGGAGACAGAGGTAGACAGAGGTAGACAGAGAGAGGACAGAGAGAGAGCAGAGGGAGACAGAGGGAGACAGAGGGAGATATAGGGAGACAGAGAGAGACAGAGGGAGACAGAGCGAGAGACAGAGGAGAGACAGAGGGAGACAGAGGCAGACAGAGGGAGACAGAGAGAGACAGGGGGAGACATAGAGGAGGAAGACGAGAGAGCGAGAGACAGAGGCGAGAACAGAGAGAGCAACAGAGGAGACAGAGGACCAGAGGAGACAGGGCTAGAGGGAAGAGGACAGAGGGAGACAGAGGGACAGAGGGAGACAGAGGGAGACAGAAGGGAGACAGAGGGAGACAGAGAGAGACAGAGGGAGACAGAGAGAGACAGAGAAGAGACAGAGGGAGACAGAGGAGAACAGATGGGAGAGTAGCAGAGAGAGAACAGAGGGGAGACAGAGGGAGACAGAAGGGAGAAGAGAGGGAGAACAGAGAGAGACAGAGGAGACAGAGGGAGACAGAGGTGAAGACAGAGGGAGACGGAGACAGAGAGAGACAGCAGAGACGCCGAGAGAGACGAGGGAGACAGAGAGAGACAGAGGAGACAGAGGGAGACAGAGGGAGACAGAGGGCAGACAGAGAGAGAACAGAGGAGAACAGAGGGAGACAGAAGGGAGACGAGGGAGACAGGGGAGAAAAGGAGAGACACGAGAGGGAGAGAAAGAGAAAGGTGGAAAGCAGTACCTGTATCTCTTTCTCAGCTTGAGATTAGAAGATAGAGCACAAAGTAATCGACTTCTTGAGTGATTAGTAACTCACGCCCTTATACCAACAGAGACATACACACACACGCAGAGCACGCGCACGCCAGCACGCACCCGCACACACACACACCACACCACACACACACACACACACACAACACACACCCACCACACACACCATCACACACACACACACACACACACACAACACACATAGCCCCTCACACACACACATTGCACACATCTCAGACCACACACACACAGCCCTCACCAACTTACCACCACATAGTCTCATCCTCACACGCACCACACACCCAGCCCTCGAAACATCACACACCCTCACACACAATATCACACAACACACACACACCCAACACCACACACACACCACACACACAACACACACACACACACACAACACACACACACACACACACACACACACACACACACACCAGCACACAACACATCCACATACTCATCCTCACACACACGAAGGGGGAGAGGGAGAGGGTGGGATGGGTTGGGTTGGGGAAGGGATAGAGGTAAGGAGGGATGGAGGGATAACATAAAAAGAGCTGGAGGAAATTGAATGACTGTGTATAGCCTTCCCACCCTCCTCCAAATTACCTCAGGTTTCTCATCCATCCAACCCTTCTGCCCCTCTATCCCGTCATTCCTCCCCCATCCCTTCCATCCTTTGCTCCCAGCCCTCTGAAAGACAGAGTGCCCTTGCAGGGTAATTATATTAGGTTGGGTGATAAGGTACAGGGTGATCATTAAACTAAAAGGTGTTGAATGCCTAGTGGGGAATTGGCTTTGCTTGCTTTGAATCATGCTGTCATGTCCTGACACCGTGTCTGAATTCGCCGTAACCTAGCGCTCCTAAGTAAATAGCATCATCATGCAGAATAAATAGAAGGGGAAAACAAATAATACTAAATCAAGAGCCTGAACGGTTACCGGGAGCGGGTTGCCTGGGTGGCGTGTAGTTATTTACAGGTTTCGGCCATGACTGGGCGCTTGGCTGGTCAGGGAGATAATGCCTTCTTTATAGGTCCATATATAACCACCACGTCTCGACGAAGAGCTTTCGTCTTCCTCCCATCCTCCTCCCTCCCTCCAGTCACAAGATGTCGCCGATACACATGGTTAGCCTGCTCCTAGMTAACTTTGCAGTATTTTGTTTTTACATTATTTGTTCAAAACCTTTCTTGAGTTATTACCTACAACCGAAAATAACTTTGGGGTATTAGATCGGCGGTCACTCACCAGCATTTTGTCCAGAAATTCAACTTTCCTGAATTGGATCCATGGTTCATACCCCCCCCCCCCCGAGACATTTCCACTCTTCCCAGGTACATGACACATGACATGACACTCATGGACATGACACTCATGGACCACTTCAGAGTATAATACACGTTAACGTTCAGTCCCTGGATAATAAAGTAGACGAGCTCAGGGCGAGGATCTCCTTCCAGAGAGACATCGGGGACTGTAACATACTCTGTTTGACGAAATAATGTCTCACGACGGATATACTGTCCCTGTCCATACAGCCAGTGTGGTTCTCCGTGCACGGACAGGAGGAAATAACTCTCATGGGGGGAAAAAATGCTGAGGGGTTTGTTTCATATTGAACTCATAGTGTGATTGCGGTAACATACAGGAACCTAAGTGATTTTGTTTTCCCAATCTGGAATGCCTCACCATTTAATGTCGACGGCATTACCTATATAATTTTCTCCGGTCATCGTCACAGCCGTGTATATTATCCTCCAAACTGACACTGCGATGGCTCTCAAGGAAATACACTGGACTTTGTGAAAACTGGAAACTGCATATCGTGAACCCACATTTATTGTAGCTATGGACTTTAATTAAGCAAATCTGAGGAAAGGGAAGTTTAATCAACATATCGCTGTGCTTCTCGCTCATCAGGAATTGTTAATTCAATAGGCAATATTGTTTTGATACAGTGACTGAGGTCATCAGGAAGTGGATAGAGGATGTTGTTCCCACTGTGACTGAGGTCATCAGGAAGTGGATAGAGGATGTTGTTCCCACTGTGACTGAGGTCAATCAGGAAGTGGATAGAGGATGTTGTCCAAATGTGACTGAGGTCATCAAGGAAGTGGATAGAGGAATGTTGTTCCCAACTGTGACTGAACTGTGGCTGAGGGAGGAGTTCTGACCTACGACAGGAAACCAAATCCCATAGCCACAAGCAGATGGGACGAGTTAAGAGGAGGACCCCAGATCCAGGGCGCAAAAAGGCAGAACCGGGGAGATCAGCGCATCCAGTCTGGTGGACAGCCTCTACGGCTAGAATCCTCGGAAGCTAAGAGGGCAGGGATGAAGTTTTGAAATTGAGTTGGAGTGTTAACACACGAGCCTGTCATGGACAGAAAGAGCGGGCTTTGCCCATTTTGAGTGGTGAGGAAGCAGAATGAGGACAGACTTCAATCACTCGCTCCGTTGCCAAAAAGGAAGTTCTCTAGTCCCCAACCTTCTTTCGTCCCAAGCTTAGAGAGTGTTGCAGTGAAGTGGGAAATCATTTATGAGAAGCGGAGGAAGCAGACTGGACAAGGGGACCCATGCAGACCAAGCTCTGCTTTTTGCACCAAAACAAACGCTAAAACTTCTTAAAACTGACAACATTGAAGAGACCCATGCAAAAGCTGGTGGTTCCTTTAGCATATGTTCTCCATGCTATGAGCTATAACTTAAACATTAGCTTTTTTTAACATGGCACATACCGCACTTTTACTTTCTTGTCCAACACAGTTTTTTGCATTATTAAAACAAATTTAACAATGTGTCATTATTGAGATTAAATGTATTTATTTAATGTATTATATAAGTTAAAATAAAAGTGTTCATGTTCATACTCAGTATTGTTGTAATTGTCATTATTAAGCAAATAAATAATATATATTATATACACTGCTCAAAAAAAATAAAGGAGAACACTTAAACAACACAATTAACTTCCAAAGTCAAAATCACAATTCCTCTGTGAAACAAAACTGTCCACTTAGGAAGCAACACTTGAATTGACAATACATTTCCACAATGCTGTTTGTGGCAAATGGAATAGACAACAGGTGGAAATTATAGCAATTAGCAAGACACCCCCAATAAAGGAGTGGTTCGTGCAGGTGGTGGACCACAGACCACTTCTCAGTTTCCTATGCTCCTGGCTGATGTTTTGGTCACTTTGGAATGCTGGGCGGTGCTTTCACAATCTAGTGGTAGCATGAGACGGAGTCTAACAACCCACACAAGTGGCTCAGGTAGTGCAGCTCATCCAGGATGGCACATCAATGGCGAGCTGTTAGCAAGAAAAGGTTTGCTGTGTCTGTCAGCGTAGTGTCCAGAGCATGGAGGCGCTAAAACCAGGAGACAGGCCAGTACAAACTGAATAGGAGACGTGGAGGAGGACGTAGGAGGGCAACAACCCAGCAGCAGGACCGCTACCTCCGCCTTGTGCTAAGAGGAGCAGGGGAGCACTGCCAGAGCCCTGCATAATGACCTCCAGGCAAGTTTCCACAAATGTGCCATGTGTCTGCTCAAACGGTCAGAAACAGACAATCCATGGAGGGTGGTATGAGGGCCCGACGTCACAGGTGGGGGTTTGTGCTTACAGCCCAACACAGGTGCAGGACGCTTTGGCATTTGCCAAGAGAACACCAAAGATTGGCAAATTCCGCTCAGCTGGCGCTGTGCCTCTTCACAGATGAAAGCAGGTTCACACTGAGCACATGTGACAGACGTGACAGTCTGGGACAGCCGATGGGAGGAACGTTCTGCTGCCTGCAACATCCTCCAGCATGAAGGTTTGGCGGTGGGTCAGTCATGGTGGTGGGGTGGGCATTTCTTTGGGGGGCCGCACAGCCCCTCCATGGGCTCGCAGAGGTAGCCCTGACTGCCATTAGGTAGCCCGCGAGATGAGAATCCTCAGACCCGCTTGTGAGACCATAATGCTGGTTTGCGGTGGCCACTGGGTTCCTCATAATCAAGACAATGCTAGACCTCATGTGGCTTGGAGTGTGTCAGCAAGTTCCTGCAAGAGGAAGGCATTGAATGCTATGGGACTGGCCCGCCCGTTCCAGTGCAGACCTGAATCCAATTGAGCAACATCTGGGACATCATGTCTCGCTCCATCCACCAAACGCCACGTTGCACACCACAGACCGTCCAGGAGTTGGCCGGAATGCTTTGAGTCCCAGGTCTGGGAGGAGATTCCCTCAGGAGACCATCCGCCACCTCATCATCAGGAGCATGCCCAGGCGTTGTAGGGAGGTCATACAGGCACGTGGAGGCCCACACACTACTGAGCCTCATTTTGACCTTGTTTTAGGACATTTACACAAAGTTGATCAACCTGTAGTGTGGGTTTTTTCCACTTTAATTTTGATGGTGACTCCAATCCAGAACCTCCAATGGGTTTGAAAATTTTCGATTCCATTGATAATTTTGGTGTGATTTTGTTGTCAGTCACACTCAACTATGTAAAGAAAAATGTAATTTAATAAGAATAGTTCATTCTTCAGATCTAGGATGTTGTTATTTTAAGTGTTCCCTTTTATTTTTTTGAGGCAAGTGTATAAATAAATAATAATCGGCACCTGCTTGTTTTGGTTCCTCCAATAATCGGTAATATTGAAAAATCATAAATCAGTCGACCTCTAATTTCTAGTCAAGCCTCATCCTATATAACTACTCTGCGGTATTTTATTGTCCATACTGTCTATACACAACCACATATACATATAATTTGGACTGACATTTTTGCTTCGTTCTATTATTCCTCTTTATTTTGTGGAATTTCTGTGTATTGTTAGGTATTACTAACACCTGATGGAGTTAGGAAATAAGCATTTCACTGCACCTGCGATACATTTGTAAATGTGTTACGTGACCAAATAAACATTAGATTTTTATTAGTATGTGACCTGACTGTTATCTTCTTGCCCCCTTGTTGGGAGCATAGGCGTCCCGCCACTGGGGCCCCCTTGGGAGCATAGGGCGTCCGCCACTGGGGCCCCTTGGGAAGCATAGGGGCGCCGCCAATCTGGGGCCACCCTTGGGAGCCATAGGCCAGTCCGCCACTGGGCCGGCCCCTTGGGAGCATAGGGCGTCCGCACGGGGCCGCCCTTGGGAAGCAATAGGGGTCCGCCACTGGGGCCCCCTTGGGAGCATAGGGCGTCCGCCCTGGGGCCCCCCTGGGAGCATACCGCATTCATAACCGTTTCTCTCTACACCTCACTCTTTTTTCGTGAAGGGACTTTTGTCTCTTGCAGTAGATCTCTGCTTTACTGCAGTAACAGGACTGAATGTGGTTTAGTATATTAGATACCTAGAATATTCTCTCCCATAAAGAAACCTGGATAGATCTACAACAAATGGCATTCTGGTAGTGTAGTGTAACATCAGTGTGAGCGCGGACCTCTGGAGGCCAGGTTACTCTGGCGTGCCGCAGAAGGTCGTTCATGGTGGCTGTGTCGGTGATTTCCCTCTTTGGCAAAGAGGCCGAAGATCCGTGATCTTGACGTGCCGATCTTTATCCAGCAATCAAGTTCTCGCAGCTGCCAATGAGCATTAAATACCATATCAATGTTGAATATAACACCCCAAATAATATAGTCCATCCTCAACAGCGATGCGCTTTATTATAATGTTTAGTCAAAATCTTCACTTAAGTCTCCATTGGAC